>NC_037679.1:32013165-32013753 GCF_003255815.1 Theropithecus gelada | reverse complement strand
CCCTTCCCGAGTCCAAGTGATCTCATTGTTCAGTTCCCACCTATGAGAGAGAACATGCGGTGTTTGGTTTTCTGTTCTTGTGATAGTTTGCTAAGAATGATGGATTCCAGCTGCATCCATGTCCCTACAAAGGACACAAACTCATCCTTTTTTATGGCTGCATAGTATTCCATGGTGTATATATGCCACATTTTCTTAATCCAATCTGTCACTGATGGACATTTGGGTTGATTCCAAGTCTTTGCTATTGTGAATAGTGCTGCAATAAACATACGTGTGCATGTGTCTTTATAGCAGCATAATTTATAATCCTTTGGGTATATACCCAGTAATGGGATGGCTGGGTCATATGGTACATCTAGTTCTAGATCCTTGAGGAATCGCCATACTGTTTTCCATAATGGTTGAACTAGTTTACAATCCCACCAACAGTGTAAAAGTGTTCCTATTTCTCCACATCCTCTCCAGCACCTGTTGTTTCCTGACTTTTTAATGATCGCCATTCTAACTGGTGTGAGATGGTATCTCATTGTGGTTTTGATTTGCATTTCTCTGATGGCCAGTGATGATGAGCATTTTTTCATGTGT
>NC_037679.1:31910150-32008165 GCF_003255815.1 Theropithecus gelada | reverse complement strand
AGTCTGATGGGCTTCCCTTTGTGGGTAACCCGACCTTTCTCTCTGGCTGCCCTTAAGATTTTTTCCTTCATTTCAACTTTGGTGAATCTGGCAATTATGTGCCTTGGAGTTGCTCTTCTCGAGGAGTATCTTTGTGGCGTTCTCTGTATTTCCTGGATTTGAATGTTGGCCTGCCCTACTAGGTTGGGGAAGTTCTCCTGGATGATATCCTGAAGAGTGTTTTCCAACTTGGTTCCATTTTCCCCCTCACTTTCAGGCACCCCAATCAGACGTAGATTTGGTCTTTTTACATAATCCCATACTTCTTGCAGGCTTTGTTCATTTCTTTTTCTTCTTTTTTCTTTTGGTTTCTCTTCTCGCTTCATTTCATTCATTTGATCCTCAATCGCTGATACTCTTTCTTCCAGTTGATCGAGTCGGTTACTGAAGCTTGTGCATTTGTCACGTATTTCTCGTGTCATGGTTTTCATCTCTTTCATTTCGTTTATGACCTTCTCTGCATTAATTAGTCTAGCCGTCAATTCTTCCACTTTTTTTTCAAGATTTTTAGTTTCTTTGCGCTGGGTACGTAATTCCTCCTTTAGCTCTGAGAAATTTGATGGACTGAAGCCTTCTTCTCTCATCTCGTCAAAGTCATTCTCCGTCCAGCTTTGATCCGTTGCTGGCGATGAGCTGCGCTCCTTTGCCGGGGGAGATGCGCTCTTGTTTTTTGAATTTCCAGCTTTTCTGCCCTGCTTTTTCCCCATCTTTGTGGTTTTATCTGCCTCTGGTCTTTGATGATGGTGATGTACTGATGGGGTTTTGGTGTAGGTGTCCTTCCTGTTTGATAGTTTTCCTTCTAACAGTCAGGACCCTCAGCTGTAGGTCTGTTGGAGATTGCTTGAGGTCCACTCCAGACCCTGTTTGCCTGGGTAACAGCAGCAGAGGCTGCAGAAGATAGAATATTTCTGAACAGCAAGTGTACCTGTCTGATTCTTGCTTTGGAAGCTTCCTCTCAGGGGTGTACTCCACCCTGTGAGGTGTGGGGTGTCAGACTGCCCCTAGTGGGGGATGTCTCCCAGTTAGGCTACTCAGGGGTCAGGGACCCGCTTGAGCAGGGAGTCTGTCCCTTCTCAGATCTCAACCTCCGTGTTGGGAGATCCACTGCTCTCTTCAAAGCTGTCAGACAGAGTCGTTTGCGTCTGCAGAGGTGTCTGCTGCTTTGTTATTGTTTTCTGTGCCCTGCCCCCAGAGGTGGAGTCTACAGAGACAGGCAGGTTTCCTTGAGCTGCTGTGAGCTCCACCCAGTTCGAGCTTCCCAGCAGCTTTGTTTACCTACTTAAGCCTCAGCAATGGCGGGCGCCCCTCCCCCAGCCTCGCTGCTGCCTTGCCGGTAGATCACAGACTGCTGTAATAGCAATGAGGGAGGCTCCGTGGGTGTGGGACCCTCCCGGCCAGGTGTGGGATATGATCTCCTGGTGTGCCTGTTTGCTCAAAGCGCAGTATTGGGGTGGGAGTTACCCGATTCTCCAGGTGTTGTGTGTCTCAGTTCCCCTGGCTAGGAAAAGGGATTCCCTTCCCCCTTGCGCTTCTCAGGTGAGGCAATGCCTCGCCCTGCTTCAGCTCTCGCTGGTCGGGCTGCAGCAGCTGACCAGTACCGATCGTCCGGCACTCCCCAGTGAGATGAACCCAGTACCTCAGTTGAAAATGCCGAAATCACCGGTCTTCTGTGTCGCTGGCGCTGGGAGTTGAAGACTGGAGCTGCTCCTATTCGGCCAATTAGCATTCTTTCTATACCTCTATAGCTATGCAAGATAGAAATATAACCCCACAGGAGTGGGCACATTATAAAGACGACATCTAATTTCCTGGTAAGCATTAACACTAGAAAAAAGTGTCAGTTCTAACAAAAGTTACAATAAAGGTAGTATTAGAATATGTTTGTGGCCAGGCAATTAATGATAGTGAGGTTGTAAATACAGACTCCCACTCAGCAACAAACACAAGGAGAGCACAGATCTTGGGATATATGGATATAGGGCAAGAGCACAGGAAAGGAAGGACTCTAAATTGTGTATCTCAGCTTGACCCCACTCTCCACTGTTAAGTCTCAGTTTCTTGGTGAACTTAATTTTACTATAGAACTATGTCAGGTCTACTTCATTTCCAGAGCTTAAGCACAGGAGAGTAAAGGGACGTGACTTCAAGAGTGTGATGCCCAATACCACCTTGCTATGTATACTTTAGAAGCAACTCAAAAGTTGTTATCAAATAATTTCAAGAAATGTTATAAAGATATGTTTGTTTTGTGCCAAGAAGGGTGGGAGTTTCGAAGTCATTGGCCGATGTTCTCTGATAATCTTCTCTCATCTTTCAGGCTTCAAATTTAAGTTAAAAAATATTCTGATTAGTATTATAATGTATTTAGCTCAGTAAAATCAGAAAACTTCAATTTAAAATAATTTAACTTATAAAAATGCATTGCTGAACTTAAAATTCAGCCCAAGAGTTTGGCAGGCTTCAGGCCACATATATCAGGGCTCTGGTCTGCTATTCTGCCTTTCACAGTACTCATTGTTCTGCTGTGTCACATATTGACTTATCCTCATTCTGACAGCAAACACCTGCAAGACTTTGAAAGTTTCATTCAGACTCCTAAGCAAAAAGAATTCGTCTAGTTTTAGAACTTCTTGAGAGTTAGGCATTTGAGTCCATCCCAAAAATCAATTTCTAGCAACAAAGGTGGATTAAATTAGTTATTTCCAACACAGTAGTTGTTGAAGTGTTGATTACAATGACTTCTACCATACATACAATACTTTGGCCTTAATTCTAAAAGAAAATTTACGTCTTGAAAATATATCAACATTGTAAGATATACAATATAATCGGTTGACTTGAATTTGGTTAATCAAAAGATTAAACTCTACATGGCAGATTTGTTGGTTGGTAAGCAAAAGGCATTGCATGATCCTTTTCGGAAACAACTTTTATCTATGAGTATGTTGTTCTACCAGCTTAGAATACTCTTCTACCCATTTTTATGATGCTCAATTGTTATGCTCTGGGTGTAGGCTGAAATTATATTCTCCTCAGAGGACACTGACATTTGTAGGTTTCCTGCTTACCTCAATATTCTACCAAAGTATTTTTTAATTGTATTCCTAGCACTTACCATACCTTTAAATAATATATTTATTTGATGATTTTTTTGGTTATTTATGATTCCAGCTAGGCTCAGGTTTTCATTGGAGCAGGAACTATGTCTATTTTTTGTTTGTTTTTTTTTTTTTCTTTTAGACGGAGTCTTGCTCTGTCGCCCAGACTGGAGTGCAGTGGCGTGATCTCAGCTCACTACAAGCTCCGCCTCCTGGGTTCAGGCCATTCTCCTGCCTCAGCCTCCTGAGTAGCTGGGACTACAAGTGCCCACCACCACGCCGAGATAATTTTTTGTATTTTTAGTAGAGACGGGGTTTCACCATGGTCTCGATCTCCTGACCTCGTGATCTGCCCGCCTCAGCCTCCCAAAGTGCTGGGATTACAGTCACCGCGCCTGGCTACTATGTCTATTATTTAACCACTATGTAATAGTGAATGCCACAGTGTGTAGCACATAGCAGGTATTAACTAAACATGTGTTGAAAGAAAGGATTAAATAAATGTATATATAAATTAAAACTTACATACATGAATAAGAATAATCTAACAAAAATTTCTACACTAGGGTTTTAATATATTATGAGAAAGACATTTCAGATAATCAGATAAGGATCAATTTTAGTGATTTTGAGATAAATTAGCTATAATTTAGGAAAAAATTCTTTTAAAAAATAACATTTTATGTGAATTCAAAATTAACTTTACCCTTAAAAAGGAACTATAAAAGATAAATACTAGTATAAAATAAAGGCCAATCTTATCAATTTATAAGAGGATTTTAAAAAATCCTTCTAAGCAAGCCATAAAATCCACAATTGCTGAAAGACTAGATTGATACATTTTATTATATAAAACCTACATCTTATATATAATAAAACCTATAAAAATTTGTAATAATTTTATGTAAAATAATAAGACAAAAATGCATAGTATCTATTATCCTAGATTATCTAAGATCTTATTATCAAGAACTGTGAAGGATCTGAGATGCTACCCTACTACCAAGCAACAAGTTCCCCTACAGGATTCATAAATAGTGGGTAAAATACAGGAATAGATATTTTTCAAGAGAAGACATACAAATGGCCAACAAGCATATGAAAAAATGCTCAACATCTATAATCATCAGAGAAATGAAAATTAAAACTACAATGAGTTACCTTACACCAGTCAGAATGGGTTTTAAAAAGTTAAAAAATAACAGATGTTGATAAGCATGTGAAGAAAAAGTTAATGCTTGTGCATTGTTGGTGAGAATGTAAATTAATACAACTTGTATGAAAAACAGTATGGGGAG
Source organism: Theropithecus gelada (assembly GCF_003255815.1). Lineage (NCBI taxonomy): Eukaryota > Metazoa > Chordata > Mammalia > Primates > Cercopithecidae > Theropithecus > Theropithecus gelada. Next base: position 32,003,730 of record NC_037679.1, on the reverse strand, counting down.
TTCTCAAAAAACTAAAAACAGAACTACCATTTTATCCCACAATACCACTACTGAGTATCTTCTCAAAGAAAAAGAAATCAGTATATAAAAAGATACTTGCATTCACATGATCATTGCAAGACTATTCCTTCACAATAGCAAGGATATGGAACCAACTTAAGAATCCATCAGTGAAAGCCTAAATAAAGAAAATGTAGTATGTATACATAATGGGATACTATCTAACCATAAATAATAAAATCATGTCTTTTACAGCAGCATGGATGGAACTGGAGGCCATTATTTTAAATGAAACAACCCAGAAACAGAAAATCAAACACCACATGTTCTCACATATAAGTGGTAGCTAAATAATGTGTATACATGGACATAGAATGTGGACTGATAGGCATTGGAGATTTGGAGGAGTAGGGAGTGAATTATGGGAAATTATTTAATGTACACTGTTTGGGCAATGGAGACACTAAAGGCCAGAATTCACTATGCACTATACTCATGTAACAAAATTTCACTTGTACCCCTTAAGTTTATTCACAAAAAAAAAATTAGCGGACAGTGGTAGAAGACACATAATTCCTGGATCAGAAATGTAAAGCAGTTTATTACCCACAGCAACAACATTAGTCAGAGTATTCTAATTTTTACTCCAGTTATCCAAGTCCCAATTCTTACAGGCAACATGAAAGGGGCATATGACACTGAACATGTAGTGAGTTACATGATAGTAGGACAAATCTAAGCTTAGGGATCTCTAATTTCTTATAAGGGGCAGCAAATATACCTGACATTTGCTTCACAGGAAGATGATATCTCTGTCTTCCAGGAATGTAAGCCAACCTGTCCTTTGCTACAAAGAAACTCTCTCTCTCTTCAATGACTGTTGATTATGTAAACATTCTAAAACATGCTCCAGAACACAAGGCAATTCGTGCTTCATTCACAAAACATGCAAAAATGCAAAATACCCTTGGAGAATGGTATCTTGATTTTTATCTGTTCTAAACCATTCTCTCCCTTAAACAGAGGTTGAATCCCTTCTCAGTTACTCCAGGACATTTTTCCACTCTCTCATATCAATAATTTTTCACTATCAACTGAATCCCTTGGATACATAATTACATTGTTTAATTCTCATTCCAGCTTTCATCCCATTTCTCTACAAAACTTTGCAGCAAAAAGCTTTTTGCATCTTTGCCATCTCCCTCTCTTTCTTCCTTTGTTCTTACATACATTCCAACCAGCATTTTGCTCACAGAATTCCACTGAAACTATCTTTCTAAAGATCATCAGTGGCTTAGGATGACCATATAATTTATCATTTGAACTATGATACTTAAGAATGAGAAGTGGCATTATTATTAATTAAAACAAGGCAACAAACTGAAAGTGTCAAAGGTGCAATTAGGATGGATGCTCTCCCTATCAGAATTCTACATGTGGCCAAATCCAATAGTCAATTCAATGTTTTATTTTACTTGACAAATTAACAGTATAGATATGCATTGCTTAGCAACAAGCATACACTCTAAGAATACATCATTAGGCAATCTCATTGTGCACATATCACAGAGTGTACTTACACAAACCTGGATAGTAGGGCCTACTATATACCTGGGATATATGATATTGCTTATAGCTCTGTGGCTACAAACCTGTACAGCATATTAGTGTACTGACTTCTGTAGGCAATTGTAACACAATGAGTATTTGCATGGCTAAGGGTATCTAAATATAAAAAATCTTAGTGCAAAAATGCAGTATAAAATATTTAAAAAGTTACACCTGTGTAGAGCACTTACCATGAATGTAGCTCGCAGAACTAGAAGTTGCTCTGGATGAGTCAGTGAGGGAGTGGTGTGAGTGAGAAGGCCTAGGACATTACTGTATACTACTGTAGACTTCAAACACTGCACTCTTAGTCTACACTAAATTTATAAAAATATTTTTATTTTTCAATAATAAATTAATCTTAGTTTACTGTAACTTTTTATTTTGTATGCTTTTATTTTTTTACTCTTTAATTTTTTGTAAAAATACTTAATTTATAACACGTTGTACAGCTGTGCAAAAATATTTTTTCATCATATCTTTATTCTCTAATCTTTCTTTTCATTTTTAAAGATTTTTTTAACTTTTAAATTTTTGTTAAAATCTAAGATACAATCACACACATTAGCCTAGGTTTCCAAAGGATTAAGATATTACTGCCTTCTACCTCCACATCTTGTCCCACTGGAAAGTATTCAGGGTGAAAAACATGCATGGAGCTATCTTCTCCTATGAAAACAATGCCTTATTCTGAAATATCTCCTGATAGAACTGCCAGAAGTTTTTTTAGGGTTAAGTTTATTTTTTTAAAGTGGAGGGCGTACACTCTAGCCATAAATAATATAGTATAGTAGATGCATAAACCAGTAACATAGTTATTTATTATTGTATCAAGTATTATGTATTGTACAAAATTATATGTGCTATATTTTTATATGACTGGCAGCACACTAGGTTTATTTACACCAGCACATTACACCACAAGCATGTGAGCAATGTGTTGTGCTATGACATTCTGACAGCTATGATGTAACTAGGCCATAGGAATTTTTCAGCTCCATTATAATCTGTGGGACCATGATCATAAAGCTGTCTCTTATTGACCCGAACGTCCTTATGTGGCACATGACTATATTTGAAACCACAGATTATATAGTTTCATCACCTGTTTTCTTTTTTTTTGATATTGCAGTCATTGATTGTTCCTTCTCTTAACATTAGTCTTCTCAACAATATTATTATGGAATCCCAGACTTCAATCTCTAATTCTATTCCCTTCACTATCTATACTCTCTTTCTTCCTTTGCAATCTCATCAAGTCACACGGCATAAGATATTATCTACATGCCATTGATAAATAAGTTTATACCAGCTCTCCCTTCTGATTTCCATACTACTATATCCAACTACCTTCTCAGTATCACCACTTGGATTCTAATAATATTATCAAACCATGAATTATTTGAATATAATTCAACCCATGTTGAAAATCTTGACACAGGAAATCAAATATGTCAGGACAGTTGAAGTCTCAGATTGTAGTATATTAGCTATCATTCAAGCTTTGGAAAACAGCACATCTGATTTCTAACTCTTCAATCTCTTATTTAAATCACTAACAGAAATATTAGGCTATATAAGACCATTAACAAGTGAATGAATATAAAATGGGAATTAAAGTTGCAAGGAGAGCTTTAAATTCTATCTCCTTTTCCTACTCCCTAGCTGTGGGATATTACCACATAGCTCAGAGAGTTCTTATATTGTGTGGTAAGTAATGATTACGCTAGGAGTAGCAGAAAGCTTGACCAAAAATGACTTACATAAATAGGATTACATTTTTCACCTAATACAAATGCTGGAGGTAGGGAGCTCAGGGATGCTTGAAATACCCAAAAACATCATCCAAAATTTAAGTTTAGAGTAACTTTCTACTCTGACCCCCTTATTGTGTGGTCTGGTTGAAGATGGCTATTCCTCCTCCTTATCACTATCATACTATTGTCCCAGTTGGGAAGAAGGGATAAGAAAACAATTAAGGACAAAAGACAAAACCTTACCTTCACAGGGGTTTGCCTTTTTTTATTTCTGAAGACAAATTTCTGAAAGGAAGCCTTCTCTCTGGGACTTATACCTCCATGTTATTAGCCAGAACTGTGTCATATTAACATAACAAGATGCAACAGAGCCTGGAACTTTAGCTAGGAACAGTGAAACCTTGAACAAAACAGGAAACATTTTAGTAACAAATAAGATAAATTGGTTGGTCAAATAACATGCATCCCCAAAAAATTAATTGAGATAATGTAAGCAAAAGCACCTACCAAAGTACTTGACAATAGAGGCCTCAGTATATACAGGTCTTGTTGAGCAACATTGTTGAATACAATTTGAATCTGTCCAATACTACCCTTAGCCAAATTTACTGTTTTATTAACAAGGATATCATAGGAGATTTGGGTCCAAAGCTTTTCTCAGTCATAGGATTTCTAGGTGGCGAGAGTTGCCTGACACAAGAGACAGAGGATAGTAATGAGTATATTAAGATGAATGATGATTCATTAACCTAGAGCAAAGGGAGACTCTAAAAGGTACTAATCATTTACACAATCCAAGGTGTGACAGTAAATGAGCCAAGAATTTTAGTCCATTCTTGTGTTTCTTAACTTTGTGCTCTCTCTACATGCTTCTGTTTTCCACATGCTCACTAGGAGGCTGGGAGGTCTAACTAAATTTAATAAGACCCGTAAGTATCCTAAGCCCCTTGCAGTTCAACAATGTTAAAAAATGCAAGACATTTTTAGTGTGGAAAGCACTCCTTCCTCCACTCTCCGCTGAGAGTTTGACAAAGTTTTCCTCAGTTTAAACTTGTAGTTTTTGTGCTTGTTATCTTTTTCAGCAGCTTGGTCAATCACAAAGTCTCTTACTCCCTGCACAAAATTATACAACCACGGCAACTACCCTTTGAAAAGGAAATATTGCCATAGGGGGAGGCAGCAAACTCACTCAGGCTCAACTAGTCCAGAAGTGCTAAGCAGCTGCAAAGAACATCGAAGGGGAGATGGCTGGGGCTTAGGGCATTTTGAGAAATTAATTTGAGAGGTTGACTTTCTTCATGAACCCCTCTAGTTGAATAGCACTTTTCATTGTGTGGAGCTCCTGCCTGTGGAAAATTCACTATGGCAGGGGGTCGGTATATCCAATGTATGACTGGATTTCAAAAGAAGCTGACTGTATGCTAAGAACAAAAAATAGCACTGCTACCTATTTGCCAGGATAAGAGAAATGCATCATGAGCTATGGGGTTAAAATATACTCAGCAGGTACCAAGATAAGTTTTTGGTGTTTTTTTTTTTTTTCTCAATCTATGGTGTCTTACAGTGGAAACACTGCTGGAATTTCCTTATGAAATACTAGGTTTGGATTATTTTAATATGTGTGGATGTTGAGTATAATACGTCACCATTTGTTCACTCAAATAGAAAAAATTCAAGCAAAAATAATTATTTTTCATTTCTTTTGGAATTTCTGTCAAATATTTTTTAAATGAAAGTTTAATGTATAGGCCTGACTTTCTTTCTTTTTACTCTTTTTTCTATAAATGAAACTCATCTTGTTAATTATAACACCTAAGAAACATTATTAGTGTTACTCATTTCATATGACTTGACCTTAGAAATTGTGTAAAAATAATTCTAAGAGAAATTGCAGTTTTAAAAAATATGTTGAATTTTCTCATCAAGCAATGGTTACTCTCTAATTTATATTTTTGTTGTTATATTCATACTTTCACATGTGTTTGTGTATGTATATATCTATACAAACATGTTTCTATAGATGTGCTTATTTTATATATTTATATTTTAATATAGGAATACACTAATGCTCATTTATATAAATTAGTTTATATATATGCCATAAAAATTTAAATATATACTTATTTAAAATTAACTATAATACAAGTTTGTGAAACTTTTAACTAAATGAGCTTTTGATTTGTTTTAGAATTTTTCATTTCTTTGTTTCTCTAAATTACTTTTGGAAGACATTGACAGAATTTTTTTAAAATAAGCTCATATTACAGATTTATTACTAAAACATTTAAACATGTTTGGATATATACATACTTATCCAAATATATTCTACCTTCTTTGTTCATATAACTATATTTGTGTACTACAGAGTGATAATCATGATCCTGAGACCTTGTAAGAACACCCAGAATAATCATAAATAGAGGCATACTTATGCTTATTTTTAACGCCAAATGGAATGGTAGATTTTTAAATAACTGTTTTATTGCAGACACTAAGTTGTTTTATATACATCGACAAATTTATTATTAATATTTTAATTTGATATAATTCCAACAATGCTCTTTCTCATAGAACTCCATTTATTCCAAAGATAAGAAAACCCACATATGAAAAAAAAAAAAAAAACTGGTCTGCCAAAATCAAGCTCTAAAAAGTGGAAGCAATACTAATTCTTAGTTTTATGATGTCAGGTTTCATTTTTTTAAGGTTAGACTATATTAGCATTGCTCAGAAGTATTGTACAATCAACACTGTATTTATAAAAATAGAATATTAGATCATCTTTATAATAAATGGATGAATACAGAGATAACAAACACTATCATCGAAAGGTTTCCTCTTAAATAATTTGATTACTTCTGAAAAGAAAGATTTAAGAAATATATCAAAATCAAGGGTGTCAACAGTAGTAATGGATGTGTAAAAGAGGTCAAATAATATCTTGAAACATTAATCTGTCTTTTTTTCACACTTTATACTACCTGGTAATTTGTTTTTCCAATAGGTAGAGTCATCCAAACTTCCTTGACATAAATTGAGATTATTATAGTAAAATTACAAAGAAGAATGAAAAGTCAATGCTTAGTTGTTGTCCTCCAGATTTGGATTGTCAAGCCCTTAACAGAAATAATGTCTTTGAAAGCTAAAGCCTTATTTTTATATTATGTTTCAGATGTGCAAAAGGTATACAGAATAATAAAGAATTTGTATTTATCATTCAGATTAATATACTAAATGCTTATAAATATAATTGTTGTATCCTTTGTATCTCCAACCAGTCACGTTCTCTTTTTTCTCCACCATGTCGAGTTTACTCACTAATCATTTCCATGCATTTTTTAGGTAGCAATATAGTCACATGGTTTACAATTAAACATATAAATTATATATATAAATAATAAGTTTACTCCCACTCCTGCCTCTATTTACCATATCTCTCTTATTCTCTCCCTCCCTCCCTTGGATGATTAATTTTTAGTTTTTTATGTGATTATCAGAATTTCATATATCACATTTTTTAAATACATTTTTACATATGCATGTCTACCTAAACTCAATAAAGTAACTTTCTGCTTATTTTTAAACATTTTATATTCTTCTATAATTTGCTTTATACATTAAAGATTATATTTGCAAATTTTATTTATATTTGTATTATTCAATCTAATTCATTCATTGTTATTGCTGAATAGTACACCAGTATACAAATATACCACAATTTAAAATCCATTCTATCTTGGACATAGACTGGCTTTGAATTTTGTTGTCATTGTTTTTGTTTTTTCTGTCATGAACAATGCTGCTAGGATATTTTACATATCTCTTTGTACACATATTTGAGCATATCTTTATGGTATATACCTAAGAGAGAAATTGCTGGACCACAGAGTCATTTTTTCCTTCACTAGATATTGCCAAATCATTCTCTAAAGTGGCTTTGCCAATTTTCATTCTCCACCATTTTAGTTTCACTTTATCATTTTCTACTTTCCAGTGCCCTGTGAGTTTTCTTTACTTCTGTAATCTCAGTTATTCATTTAAAAATATTTATCATGTGAAAACAACCATTTTGGTGTATTTGGTAACAATGCATATTATGTTGATGAAAATCAAGAAAGCCAGAGATAAGGAACGGAACCTGAGATTACACAGAAAGATGCAGATTCAACATTAAGAAATAGCCCAATCTATGTGGAAGTTTCAGAAAATGCAGGATGCTTTCTTTTCACCCACAGTATAATTAAGGGTGATCTCTAAAAGAGAGCCCCAAGCCTTTCTACTTGAGTACAATTAGAGAGTAGTGACATGCACCCCTGTCACACATGTTGTTACAGGAGGTAGCTAGTCAAGCTAGTCAAGTATGAGAAGGGCAGGAGAGGGCTTCCCCTACTCACCAGGAGTGTTGGGCGACCATCAGGTGAGGGTCAGGAGGTTGTTAACTGTTTCTCTAAAGTAATAATTGGGCCGGGTGCCGTGGCTCATGCCTGCAATCCCAGCACTTTGGGAGGTAGAGGTGGATGGCTCACCTGAGGTCAGGAGTTCCAGACCAGCCTGACCTACATGGTGAAACCCTGACTCTATTAAAAATACAAAAATTAACCTGACATGGTGTCTCGTGCCTATATTCCCAGCTATTTGGGAGGCTGAGGCAGGAGAATAGCTTGAACCCCGGGGCTGGAATTTGCAGTGAGCCAAGATCAGGCCATGGCACCCCAGCCTGGGCAACAAGAGCGAAACTTGGTCTCAAATAAATAAATAAATAATAAAGTAATAATTGGTCACTGCCAGTGCCAGGGAAAGGCAGTCTCCTAGTAGAAAGAAAATACCTGAAATTGATCAAAAGTTTCCCAATAAGATCTCAGGCATGGGAAGAAGTAATGCAAGATCCTGGAAGTATGTCAACACAGAAAACCCCAAGTCAAGAGGTCAGGCTGTGCATTTAGTTTCTCAAATCACCCACTTGGCCCTCTTCCAAGTCGTACTTTCCTTCTTTTCTTTCTTTTCCTTACAGTTCTAAAGCCTTTTTAAATAAACGTCTACTCCTGCTCTGAAATTTACCTCGGTCTCTCCTGTCTTAGTCCCCTCAGTCGACTTATTTCTTCTGAGGAGGCAAGGACTGAATTTGCTTCAGACACGCACTGATAGGCAGCCAGTAAATCAGGGTAATTCGGATTCATTCTACTGGTAAAATGTCATAAAAGGAACTAAGAGCAAATGATAGAAAGTCTACGGAAAGAATGATGGAAGGAACTGTAAGCCTGTCTTCAACATTTGAATTCTGTAATTTATTCCATTCTTTAAAGACTGATATTGCCTGCCAGGCAGGTGTATTTATGTAAAATAACATGGAGACCCCAAGATTTACAAAAACAATTAAAATAGGACTTTTGAAGGTGTGGTAAATTCTTCCAAACCAGAGAGATTCAAGTAGTGACTGTAACGATACCTGCATTTGGTTTCAGTCTTATTTAAGCCCTAACCCAGCACTTTCCAAATATTAGACACTTAGTAAATATTCATCAGTACAGCTAACAAATGAAATTATTGACCCTTAAGTCTCTTCTGATCCATAAAAATCTTGCAAATATTTCTAGAGTATTAGTTTTGTATTCACAACCATACTGCAAGTGTCTTAGGAAAAATAGAGTATTTTAAGCTTTTATATAAGACTGTCAAAAAGTTTCTATAGCTTCTCTAGAATAATAGACACTAATTTCGCCCACATTTCATAGGGAGGTGTTTGACCTAGGCAGGCACAGCAGCGAGGGTAGTTGTATACTGCTTTTGCAAAATTTAGAAAATTGAAGCAGCCAGGAGTTGGAGGCTGAAGAAAGATAGATGCAGAGAGGGACACTTCTGCTTCCCCTCAATACCAATATAAAGTTCTTTAAACAGACCTCTAGATCTTAAGAAACACTGGGGTGGGCCATAAGTATCATATCTGTGAGAAGAAGAGAGAGAACTTGAAGTTATTTTAGACTCTCCTCAAGAAGATCATCTGGAGGAAGAAGCACACCTTGGCAGAAGGAGGCTTGAGGGAGATTAAGGGATCAGCCGGAGGCGTATTCAGTGGAGAAAAGAGAATTGCAGATGAGAGCACTTCCCACACCTCCAGCAGAAAGAATCTGCCTCTTTTTAGCTGAAGGGGTATTGGGGACAGTGAAAAGGATCTGGGAAGGTAAAAAGGAAAGAAATGTCTCCCCACCTACCCAATATCCTTTTTCCAGATGCACTTTTCCTACTCTTAGCAGGCCTGAGCTAAGCTTGAGGCACATATTTCACTTTGATATTCAGAGATTTTTTTATTACATTGTAATTTTATTATTACATAATAATAATATTATGAGAATATGTTAGTTACTGAACTGAGACTATTTGAGAGACTGAAGTGATAAGAGGATTTTTAAATATTATTGTTATCTTAGAATGAATAGATAATCCACCCAGGCTACCTTCCCAAATTTATTATATGAGAGAAAAATAACAGCTCTTGGGTTTTGTAGATGCAACTGTGAGGAGAAAATATCTTTATGATTACACTCTGGGTCATGGTTATTCAATATAACAGTTACATGAACATGAAAGAACTCAGAATTTAGGGGCCAATAGGATGGTGTTCTAATCCCTTATTTCAGAATTACTAACAGTATTAACTTGGGTAGCTCACTTAATTCCTTTGGGTCTCAAGATTCTTATCTGAAAAATTCCAACCTACAAAGATTAAATGCAATTATGTATTTATGTGCAAAACGTATCAGATCGCTTGCCACATAAAAAATCCTCAATATACATAAATTTATTTCCTATAGCAAATACCAGAGTTCCAAGCATATTAATATGCTCTGTCAATTCATGTGAATTAAACTGGATTCAACTAAACTCTTTTCTTTCGTCACTTCTTCATCACAATCAATATGGTATTGAGTGAATAGAGAAGACAGCAAATTATGGCTCTTGGGCTAATTCTAACTCACCACCTAATTTTGTAAATAAATTTTACTGGAAAACAACAATACTCATGCTTTACATATACTCTATGATTGCTTTTAGGTAATGAATTGGCATTTTATGCATGATAAAGGCAGAGTTGAGTAGTAGCAACAAAGAACATAGAGCCTGCAATGCTCAGACTATTTACCCTCTGTCCCTTTTACAGAAAAAGGTTGCCAAACACTAAATTAAAATTAATGAAAGAAAGAGTGAAGGAGGATTGCCCACTGGCTCTTACATTTTTCTGTATGGAAGTGACACACATCACCACCCTAGTCCTTTATCCAGAGCTATAGGTATAGCCTCATCTAGCTGCAAGGGGTTGAGGCAGGTTTTCAATATATGCCTTTGCCACATGCATGAAATAGATTACACGTTATAACTATGTTAAAGATAAGGATACAGGGGGTGAGGGAGCTGAAGAAACTCGCCGAAGGCTACACAGCTAGTAAATGGCATAGTCAGATTTGAAACCTAAGCCTTTTAATCTCCACAGACCATGACATCTTTTGATATATTCCTTTTTTCTCTAAATGTTCTTTATTATTCTTTATTTCCCCAATTAAGCTTGCTATTCTTAATACCAACTTGGTTTTCAACATATTAGATGTTTAATATGATGGAGATTCTAATCTAGCAAGAGATGACCTCACCATAGGATCATTCTTTGTCTTTTTGGTTACATATCTAGTTGAGTTTGGTAATTTAGAAAGCATTAATATAAATTTTTGTATTCATTTATTTGGCAAGTATTTATTGACTTAGGGTCTAGTAAATACTGAGGATCTAGTAAAAAACTGAATAATATAGTATTTATTTGTGGGTTATCATATAACATTTTCTGGGGAAATTTTCTTGTCATTTTTTTTTTGGAGACAGAGTCTTGCTCTGTCACCCAGGCTGGTGCGTGGCACGATCTCGGCTCACTGTAACCTCTGCCTCCCAGGTTCAAGCGATTCTCATGCCTCAGCCTTCCAAATAGCTGAGATTACAGCATGCACTACCACACCTGGTTAATTTTTGTGTTTTTAGTAGAGAAGAGGTTTCGGCATGTTGGCCAGCCAGGCTGGTCTCGTACTCCTGACCTCAAGTTATCTGCCTGCCTCAGCTTCCCAAAGTGCTGGGATTATATATGTGAGTCACTGAACCCGTGACTCTGGGGAAAATTTCAAAATAATAAAAGATACTCTTATAGATACTCCATAATAAATATAAGATACTCCATAAGAGAATCTTTTATTCCATAAGAGGAGATAACCTTTAATATAAATAGTTATGCTCGTGCATAAGAGTTTACTTTTTCAGGTTTCATTTCGCTTTTATCTTTCTTTTCCTGGATCATTGTAACATAATGAGAGACTCAGGATTTTCTTCATACTCTTAGATGAATGTGATTAATATTCCAAACGAGTTTGTCTTATGTTTTTGTTGTTGTCATAGTTGATTTATATCTAGCAGCAACAAGCTAACGAAAAACCATTTGTTTTAACCTGGAATTTTTTTGCATACACAAGAGTCAGAATATCTTTTTAAAAATGGTTTTGGAGAGGTTTAGAGAAAGAAGGATTTAATACATATTTCAAGTGGAATATTTTTGCCTTATAATTAAATAGCCACAATAATATAAAAATTTAAATGGTATAAATTTTCAAAGTCTAAGTAAGAAATAAGCCTCTGATTTTTAATATTAACGTTCTAATGTAACAAAATATAGAAAAGCATAAATCATAAAAATATTTTATTTTATATTTCAGTGTTTAATAATATACAATATAACTTCTGGGCTAAACTTATAGAAAACAGAGAAAAGCAAGAGTTATGTGTTGGGGTTTAAGCCCTCTATTCACTTTTTTTTTTTTTTTAAGTAAAACTTGTCCAAAAAAGCTCAGAGAATATATCAAAGAGATGGTGAATAGATCCTGCTGAAAAGTTCCTCGGGCATATTATTCAAAATTAGATATACTTTTTCTTCCATACCATTACTCTTGTCCAGAACTTGAAGTAGGAAGCTTTCAGACTTGCTGCTTTATTTTTTTCCAAATTGTAACAAATAAATGGTATACTTATTCATGAGAATCTGTTTCTAATTTAGAAGCCCCACCTTTACGTGCACCTTTATTGAGCAAATCTCAGGGGAAAGTAATTAAATTTAATGGTCTCTATGAGTTCTAAACAAAGGCATACAATAGATACAATGATGACGATCAAATTCAGGTATTCATTAAAACTGATACTTCCAGAAATTCAAGTGTAATGTCATATGTATGTGTTGTATTCTGGAACTATAGAAATTATTTAATTGCCATTAGAATGGTACCTTTCTCCTATTTTTTGAATGTTAATATGCAATTATGAATTTGCTATTGAATTATCTTTTGCTCAGCTACTGTAATCAGATACTGCTGTGGTGAACATATATTTTCCATAAGTCCTCTTTCCAAACTCAAAACTGATTTCATTATTTGCTTCAGTAAGCAACAAAAGGGTACTTAACCAACTATGACAGATATGTGAATAATGGAAATGTGGACCTAGTGGGAAATAGATGCTTGTAAATAATTCATCAATTTTGCAGATGCACAAATCCATTTTTAAGGTTTCAATATTTACAATCAGTATAAGATGTGAACACACAGCTTCCAGAAGAGAAAATGCTATGGCATTTAAGCATAAATGAATGTAAGACAATCTCAATCACACTAAACACATAAATGCAAACTGAAGCTTCATTGATGTTTCATATATTTACTTGTCACATCGGCTAAGATCAAAAATTGTAAAACACTGTTTTTTGACCCTTTTTTTGAAATAGGCTCTCTCACATATTGCTTATGAAAATATAAATTGGCAAAGCCTCTCCAGATGGTAATTTGTGTTCATTTGTTAAATTATTAATTCATATGTCTTTGATCAGAAGTTAGTCTTTTAGAAATCGTTGTATAGATGTGTTTAAAGGTGTATGTACAATTATATTTTCAGCATTGTTTATAATGGTTTTAAAAAGGAAACAATTTTAAATATCTATCCATTAGAACTGGTTAAATAAATTATGGAGTCTTGCTGCTAAAAGGTTTATGTACTAATACAGAATGATTAATAAGATGCAGTGTTGATAATAAAAGAAAGAAGCAAGACAATGTGTGTGGAAAGCCTAACATGTGTCAAATATTAACAAAAATATATAGATATGTGCGGTATCTCAGAAACTGAAAAAAGCAAAAACAAAACATAATTGCTCTGAGGGAACAGGTTGGCCCAGGAAGAAATGTGAAAGAAAATCTTACATTTCAATATATTTAAGTTTTTATAATTTGCATGTATTGCCCATTCAAAAATGATTCAGAAGATAATAATTTGGGAAGGTATTTTGAAACTGCAATATAAGAATTACAGACACGATTATTCGATCATTACTTTCTATAAGAAACAAATATATATCATGAAACTTTGAAATTTATATTTAATACAAATGGATTTATATTTATTCAAGGGAAATTATGGTACTAATGAGGCTAAATAACTTTAAAATATGGTTCCGTCTATTCTCCATTCTTACTCCTATCTTTTATAAGGGTTCTAATATTTAATTTTAGATAATGATGCCTCTCCTAAAATTAATCTTGTGCCTTTAATTATTCAAGTATCCAGTCTTGCTGAAATCATTCTAATTATTCCCACTGCTCAATAGTATTAGTAAAAATTACATTTAAATTCAAAATAATTTAGAGACCTTAATATTCCCACAAGCATTTAGCTATTTTTATACTTTCACCTCTTGAGATTAAAAAATAAATAAATAATATTGAATATAGATAATATCATTGTTTTAATGTAAGTGATTTTGTATTTTTATCTCTAATGCAATGCCATAGAAGGTGGATTACAATTAGCTCTCTATTTTTTGATTTGTAAATCCCACCTCTTACATTACCTTTTCATTTACACTTTTAAAAATTTTATGATGCTCATATTCTTTTATTATCTGTTAGGTTAATCAGCAGACAAAATTTTATGTACATTTTCTAGTGCATTGCCCTTGAGAAATGAAGCTTATTATTTGTCTTGAATAAATAAATACCATGTAAGATTGTAATGGTAGTTTTAAAACAACATGAACTGCCAACCAACGTTATCTGGTTTGCTAGATTATGCCATCTATATTCTAAAAGATTATATGCCTACATGTGCAAAATAATAGTATGTGTTATTGAAAATAATATGTGGCATTTAGAAAACTTTAAAAAATCTTTACAGTGTCTATTAAATTATTTAACAAATAATTTTCAGACTATGATCCTTGTATTTAACATTGATTTGAGTGGGAGACAAGAACACAAGTCAGCCTGAAAAATAAAAAGTAGAAATGGGGGCAATACATACACTTCTTTCATGGGTGAGTCTTAAAATTTTGATTTAGGTTAGATAAATTAAATTACTTTGGCCTGTGCTGCCTCTCCCCCACCACAGCAATATTATTCCCAAGAGTCTATTTTCTACTGCTGTATATATGATTTGCAATGATGACATTCAAAGACTTTGTATAGCATTTCTCCCTTCTAAGCCATATACAACAGAGGCACAAGGCACAATAAGAAAAAAAATGTCCAGCTTAAATATGAATCTTCATTGAAATTTCTGTTTGTGACTGTTCTAAAATTCTATACCATAAATATTCTGAGATAAGCAAGCTTAAAAGATCTTTATTAAAGTTTATCTTAACAAGAAAATAACTTATTTTCTGTGACCTTTGGAAAGTAATGCGAATGCTTTATTTTTCATGATAGTGATGCGGAGCAACAATGAAATGCAAAGTCTGGTCATTAATCACATCATAGATTAAAGAGAGTATATTTACACCGTGCCCCCGAATGAGCTCTTTGGTGGCTGGAACATTGTGCCCATAACACAATGACTCCACAAATTTTGTTAACTAAATGTCAATTCTGAGCCAGCACTATAGGAAATTTTAATGAAAGATTGAGTAGTACAACAAGCTTGAACACTGGTAGTAATTTTCAAGTGAATGGGAAACCAATAACCACAGTCAAAACACATACAGATTCTCCACCTATGTTTTATTTGAACATAGCCAGATTGGCATCTAAAACAAGCCTCTCCTTTCAAGCAGACGGAAACATTGACTTGCATCAAACACTTCAAAAAGTCCAAACGTCAAAACTGAAGATTGAAGAAGTCAATGTTTTTTTTTTCCTTTTGTCCATTCAGGACTGGGGAAAACTCAACCACTTCTTGCTCTTCTTTACTTAGGATTATCTTTTGATTGCTAGTGATTCTGAAAGCTAGCATGCTTTGACCCTGTAGATGGACATACTCGTGAGTAGCAACAGTTGTTGATGTAATGAAAGTCTGCTTCCTTTTAAATCACATGGGCCTTTAGATCAAATTGAAAAGTATGTTTTTAAATTTTTTGAAAACAATACTTTTAATCACATCGCTGTAGTGCTTATTTCTTAAATACAGTTAAGTAAAATTTTTGATATTTTTCTCTTATTTAGTGGGATCTTTGACATGACTTATTGCCTTCCTGAGTGATGGTGATCAGTGCTAACTCAAGAATTCTGTACAGAAAACAGGAAAGTGGAAGAGGGGATAATAGGTGCAGGTTGAAGCCATCTTAAACAGCAAATAAAAGATATTTACTTTGATTGTATTCTCATGCATGAGGAAGACTAATAAAAAATGACAGGAAGTCTCCAAATCTCCAACAACTCCTCTCCCAATATTCCACTGACTCCAACTATAGCGAGTGAACTAAAATGCTTTGCAAAAACTTACCCAATCAGAGTACAAGGTCCGTAGGCACTGCAATTTCTGGCAGCAGATAGAGACCACACAATACACCAAGCACTGGCAGAAAAATCTCTTAACCTCTTTCTTCCTAGAAATACTTGCAACCAGAAAAGTTTTTGCAAGCCATTGTCAGATTTTATGCAAAGTGTAATTACAAATTTTCTAATGTGGGTCAAAATTTAAATGAGTTACTAATTTGATAAAGGACAGCCAAATAACACATTTCATGAAACTTACAAACAAATAATTAATGTCTTAACATATACTTAAGTATATAACATATACTTAACATAACATATATATGTATACTTAACATATACAACATATACTTAACATATATACATAACATATACTTATTTTAAGTATATCCATATTTTAAGTAGAATGTCTTAGTAGCTCAAAATGTCCAACTTAATTCAAATTATGTGTGAAGAAGACAGTAATTTTCTGAAAAATCACTGAGATTATCTTGAGGACCCAGAATAAATTTTTGCTTCTCATAACTAATTCGAGATAAGTTTATGCTTATTTTCAATCTTAGGTCTGCTTCCACGGAAAATAGACTCTGAACTGAATATTTATACAGAGGTAGTTTATTAGGGAGTGTATTAGCCTATTGTCATACTGCTATAAAAAAAATACCTGAGATGGGGTAATTTATAAAGAAAAGAGGTTTAATTGACTCACAGTTCCAAAAGGCTGGGGAGATCTCAGGGAACTTACAATCATGGAGGAAGGGGAAGAAGCATGTCCTACAGGGCAGCAGGAGAGCTAGAGAAGAGCGAGCAAGAGCAGGGAAAACTGCCTTGTAAGACCATCAGATCTTGTGAGAACTCACTCACTGTCAGGAGAAGAGCATAGGGGAAACCATTCCCATGATCTAATCACCACTCTACCTTGACATGTGGGAATTACAGATCTCTCCCTCAACACGTGGGGATTAAAATTCACGATGGGATTTGAGTGGGGACACAGAGCAAAACCATATCAGGGAGTGTTCTTTACAACAATGCCTGGATGGATTAAGGAAACGATTGGTCAGAAGAAAAATTGTGATACAATTGCATTAAGACCTTGGCCAATACAAGAGTTCAAGAGAGGATGGCCCTTCAGGATCCTAAGTTGAAGCAAGAAGGTACCAAGGTCTAAACTCTTACACAGACAAGTCATTGGATATAGTCTCCCCAGGGAAGAAACAGTACCGTAGACAAGGTACTTCACTTCGGCCTAGGGGAAGTTCTGCAGAAGAACTGACTTATAAGTCCTTGTTTAGCAACATTTCCAGCAAATGAACAAATGACTGCCTCATTCTAAAGTGGGAGATCTGTGTGATACACTACAGGATTTACAGGGCTTTTTTTTTTTTCCAATATAAATCTGAAGTCATTCAATTTTTGATAATGAGAACCCATCAATTGTTAGTTTCTTATATCTGCCATGCAATTATGGGTATATAGAGTTTAATATATTCAGAATATTATTGACTCTAACACAAACACATCTTGACTATTTGCAAATGTTTATTTGTTTTTTATTGACAGAAGGAACTGTTTAGCATCATTGATTTCTCATTAGCAATCTTTAAAACATAAATTTTTGACACAACACATAGTTGCAAATAGACAAAATTTGTCAATACAGCTGTCAGATGAAAAGAAAGATCTGACTTTCCTTTTGTAGTTCTGCTTTTCAATCAATATCTGTTTAGGGCTTGGATGAAAGGGGCTCCATGAACAGGTCACGAGCTTTTGTGCTGACATAAATTCTGTGTCTTTGCAGCTGTGTGCTATGTCAAGTCTACACCATCTCTCAGCTGGATTCTTACAATCTTACACATTTTACAACCTGCCAGTGGTTCCTCCGTGTTCCATCTTTATCTCTCAAAATCATTCTTTACATAGGAGCCAGTGAAAATGTGTTAAAATGTGAATTGGAAGACCTTATTCCCCTGCTTAAAATACTTTCATGGCTCCCATTGCACTCTGAATATATTCCGAAGATTTTATCACGGCCTACAAGGTCCCTTATCATCTGGCTCCTACCTGCTTCTTTCAAATGCCCTCATAAAATCAACTGAGCTCCTAAGATCAAGCAACACTGGCCTCAGTTCCGTTTATGTAAAATAATAAACATTTTTGACTCAGAGCCTTTGCACTCTGTGTTATTTATACCTGAATTATCCTCTCCTTGAGTCTTGGCAATAAACGTCCTTTCCTTCTTTAATTAAGATATCCAAGGATACTTACATATTGCCCTTCCTTCCCTTCTGGGCTTCTATTACTTCTCCAGGTACCTGCTCACACCTTGGCCAACCAAACCAATTTTTCCCTATAACATCTCCATTACAACTATCTATAGTAATTGTGATTATGAATTTGATAGCATGCTTATTTTCTATCACTTTCACGAGAATGTACACTGCATGTTTTCTTCCTCCAATTTTCAATAATCTGTAACATCTATCCCAAACAATATTTAGTAGACATAGAAAGCACAAAGGGGAGGGTATCTGAAAGTATGATACTTGAATGTTAGCCAAGGACTAGACCGAGAAACGTGTTTTAGGCCATGTTCAATTTCTGGAGCAATAAAAAACATTGTTAGGATTTTAGGAGTGTGGCCTTGAGGTAAGAAGAAGATATGAATATTTCTTTTTTTTCAGATACAATATTCTGTTTTCAACATATACATTTTATTTTATTAATATATTTATTTAAATGGTTATCATCAAATTGTATTCTCATTGCAGATTAATGCTAAGACTACCTATGTTTTTGAAACATTCATATTGGGCCAATTCTTACAAAATCTTTCTATGTATTTGTAATATTTTTGTAAAGTACTCATTAAAAAGTGTGTTTTGATTCTGAGAAGAATCATATATGACCAAACTGTTTGAAATAGTGCCTATCTCAGGCTCTCCCTAAATTCTTGTCACCATTAATTTTCTTCACAGCACTTGTCCTGATCACATCTATGTATCTGTTTATCTATTAAGTGCATGACTACACAGGGCGAAACTGTCTTGTATTCTCCTTTATCTCTGTCCCTAGAATAGGACTTGGCAAATAGGAAGCGCTCCACAAATATTTGTCAAATTAATGAATGAATGGATTTCCTGATCTAGGAAATTCAAATATATGGAAGCTACTACTTCCCAATGAAGCTGAATAAATGAGCTCTCTTAGTCACTACAGTCCTTTCACTCTGAAAGGGTAATAAAATTTATCTTTCTCTTAATTCCTTGTATTTAGGTATACAAAATGACTGTCTAATCTAAGGGGTTCGTATCTTACTAGGAAGTAATTAAGCAACTTTGCAATCTCTTCTATGGTCATGTAAATAATGAACATCTAATTGTTACTCACTAATAGTTGCATTGATATATATTGTTCTCTACATATCTTCTTGGTAGATATGTAGTTATCACACTTAAGTGAGGTATACACTTTTAATAGGATTATATGTGCTGTTTCAAACGAAACACATACACAGTTGTGGGGAACAAGAGAAATTTTTGTCTTTTTGAATAGTTATTCTGTTCATGATGCTGAGTAGTACTAACGGCATCATTCAGTAAATATTTGTTGAATTAATATGTTACCATAATTTATGCTTAGCCAAAGTGAAGGAAAGCTCTTTACTGGGAGATAGATCCACATATGTACCTATTTTTCAGTTAGATTTTATTTTTACCATGGATTTTTATCAAGCATATTAGGGAGGCAGGAGCACTAGATTAGAAGTCAAAATCATATTTCTCTTTCAGGCCCTTCATTATGTGACTGTATGTAAATCCTTTAAATCATATGGGATACAGCTTCCTCAATTATCAAAAGAATAAAAGGTTACTTTATTTTCTAAGGTTCCTTTTGAAATCAAAACTATATGTTTTCTTTAACTCTTACCATGAAAGTCCACTTTCATATACATCTGTTTTCAGAGACAATGTGTAGACCAACATAAATTTTTGTCTCTTTTCAAGTATTGTAATGAGAAAGTCAATGAATTAAAGTCTTTTTCATTCAACTCCCCTTTGTTGGTTGTCTCCTGTCTGAACTATATGGCATCTCTCTAATTGCATAATTAAGGGATAATAATTGTATCAATGTTGTTATTAATCTAAGAATTAATAACTGTGTGAGACGGATAGATGAGTTGACTTACCACAGAGGAGTTTTATGCATTTAGGTGTTGTTGATTAAAGCAAGAATATGGTAAAACTACCCAGGCCAGTGTTCTATATTGAAAAGCTCACTCAAGCAACTGCTTGCAAGGCCAGTATGGATATCGTGTTGGGTAATATAGTTTCTATCTGATTTTTGCAGGGATTTTGAGGCAGTTAATGCTTTCTATTAGCCAGTTGGATCAGTTACATTACTTAGCAACCTTTTATTCAGGATAGAATTACCAATGTCTTTGAAAGTGAGATGGAGTACTTTATACCTTATAGTATTTAAGCTATTAAAGATTCCATTAAAGAAGAGTTATCAATAGAAAATTATATTCTTTATTATAGTTTATCTAAGAAAAAAATCTAGCAAAACAACCAGTACATAAAATAAGAATCGTTTCCTTCTACATTTCAAGTAAAAGTAATTGAGGTTTTAGTCTTTTTTTTAATCTCTGTGATGTGAGCTATGAGATTGGGCTAAGAGACATCTTAACTACATTCTCTAGTACAGAGGGCATGGTGAAATCAAACAGTCACGCGGTTTCTTCTGTGAGGCTGTCTGGGATATGCCAACATTTTTAAGGGGAGAAATCTTTACCTCTAACTCATGTGAATGTCTGTTTGTCACCCTAAAACAAACTCCGCTTCCTTTTTCTTCCTCCCCAAATCTGGTTATTAGAATCACTTAAGACCATTCTTAGTTATGCACCTACAGAACCATGATTGTGTTTTGGGATCCATCATTGCACTCGCATAATGGGAAATTGAAATCATCTCCAGTTCCGGAATGCATATCAATCTAAGATACTCACGGCAGTCCAATTCCCTCTACCAATACATTAGTTTATGAATAGACATGGGAAGCACATCTGACCCCTTTCATTCTTTCATCTTTTCAACAATTATTTTTGATTGACCCTTATGTGCCAGGCACTCTTCAAGGAATTGGGGATACAGGAGGAAATCCAAGTCACTATACTTCCCAGAGCTCATATTTTAGAGGAATGAAACAAATACAGCAAACATAAAGAAGTCAATAAATAATATCTCAGGCCACAAAAAGTGTCATGAAGAAAAATAAAGACAGGTAAAGTGATAAAAAGGAATATGGGAAAAATACCCTATATCAATATATGTGATCAGCAAAGCCCTGCATATTAAGTGGACATAGAAGTTGTGACAAAAAAGTTGGAGGGTGGTGGGACTAGAACAAGAATGGATATTATTTTAATACCTATAATTGTTGCGCAACCCTAAGAGACAAGAATATATGAAAAGAATGTAAGATTGTTTAATGTCCTGTGATCTTCATATTTATATGGCAGAGGTATGTGCATATATCATGTAGCAGAGAAAAAGAAAGCTCACTCAAATAATATAACCATTTCTATGGAGGTTTTAAGTGATATTTTAATCTCACTTAAAAATTAATATTGGTCAGGCATGGTGGCTCACGCCTGTAATCCCAGCACTTTGGGAGGCCGAGGCAAGTGGATAATGAGGTCAGGAGTTCGAGACAAGCCTGGCCAACATGGTGAAACACTGTCTCTACTAAAATTACAAAAATTAGCCGGGTGCATTGGCAGGCACCTATAATCCCAGCTACTCAGGAGGCTGAGGCAGCAGAATCACTTGAACCCGGGAGGCAGAGGTTGCAATGAGCCGAGATTGTGCCACTGCACTCTAGCCTGGGCAACAGAGCAATACTCCGTCTCAAAAAATATAAATTAATTAATTAATTAATATTCATATTACTCAAAAACAAGATGCATGAACACATTTTCCTCTGCCTCATGAATTGTGGGCTGTGAACGAGTTTTATTAAAGTTCAGTCACTTCAGGTTTCCAATCTGAGAAAGCAACCTCAAAACTTACTTGGAAAGGTATTCCTGAAAATTGTGTAATATTATACAATTATTTCCTTATTGCATAGTCATCTCTAAACCCTCAATAAATTTATAATCAACTTTAGGAATATTTGGAACAAGAAAATAAAACCCACACTGTTAATCTTTTATATTTAAAAATCTATGAATGTTTGGTGATACAAGTACTTGGTAATACAAGTAATGCTAAAGAGAATGTAATCTATTAGACAGATCTACTCTCTGACTTGTTTAACATGTAAACCTCAATATATTTATAAAAATTATCACCGTATTTTGGGAATGTTTTTCATTTGAGATAAACAAACATAGTACTTGAGGAGCAAATTAAATGTATCCAATTTGTAAATACACCTTAAATATTTAATGGAACATAACTAAGATTATTGAAGGGAACAAATATTAACCAAAATTTCCTTAAAGGTAATCATTATAATTACTAGCCTTATAAATAGAATCATAAAGTATATAAGTCAAACTTGTTAAGAATGTGATTTTATAAAAGCAATAACTTTAGTAAACTGAATATTTTTTTAAACTGACTAAATGTCTGAATAACCTTTAGTGTGCCAAAAAATACCCATGTGTGCAAAATAAAACTTACATTTGTCAGTGGAGTAAGTTTTGGACAGAGACCTGACTATCGTGGGGAAATTAGCCACAAGGGAAGACTGTCTCTGGCAGAAGGAATAGTACTGACAAAAGCCCTGAGGCCAGAACATGCCTGCCTGATGTTTGTGGCCAAGTGTGATTCTTGGAATTTGTGTGGCCATCTTGCTCCCAGACCACAGCATCACGCCTAAAATAGAAAAGGTTAGTCCCCAGGACCAATGTGAAGTAGAAGCCGATTCCTCAAATACTCTGCACATCTTAATTATTATTATATAGAGTAACAAATGCCCCCTTTTTCTTTTTCAAAAAAAAAAAAAAAAACCATTTGAGTTTGCAGTTATCTGTTGCTTGCAGGTAAAACATCCCAATTCAGGTTACTATTTATATTATTTTAATCTTCTTCAACTTGTCAAACAATGAGCTGGCAATCTTTACCAGGTAGATAGACTAGGGTACATGATTTTCCAGTAGATTTTTAGTTGCAGGTTACGATGTTTTGTCTAGATTGTCACATAATGACTTATATATCCTTGCTATGTCACTTTTACACACATTTTTTTCTTCTCTGCATTTCGTTGAAAGTCTCATGATAAAGTTCTTATTCTCAGCTTATGGAGAAGTAGACTGAGAGGTTAAATCACTCGTATTTGAAAGCAAAGGTGCAAGGGTCAAATCCATTGCTATTTTATTATACTCAGCTGTTAAAAACTGGTCTTTGGCATAAAGCGGGGGACAGTTGAAATTTCAGAGTCATAAATCCAGGGAAATGAATCTTTAATAAAGGAATTTTTAGCAAGCTAAGGAGAAAAATGATTTGGTGGAGCAGACTTCTATACAGAGCTCTAAAAAACAAACAAACACACAAAAAACAGAAGAAAAAAAACAACTATCAGTAGCCTCATCTATTAACCTTGTGTTGGAAGAGCTGGGAGCTTGTGGGGCATTTGAGAGAATGTCTATCATTTGGGAGCTGAGTATTGAGATTCAGTTTTCTGATTACTAAATTATTATGGAGAGTAAGGTACACATATAACTCCTAGCACAGCACCTGGCCTATAATAGCAGCTCAATATATGATAATCACTCTTGGATAAAATAAGAGCAAAAGTGAGTTGCCCTTTAAAAATTTTACAAGGAATCACTAGGGGAAATGTGTTTTTAGAACATTCGACTATGCTTGAAATTGCATAGAAAAAACAAAATCTTAACTTTTTTTACCAATATGTTTAAAACCTTCCTCCCTCCTTAACTCTACTATTATCTTATCTGTCTAACCTCCACCTTCATCACTCAGTCTCTGGTTGATTCTGGCCAGCATCTATTAATACACAGTAATACAATAAAAATAAATGAAGGAAGGATTTCATGAAATGTTTGAACATGATATCAGAGATGAAGATATAGCAGTTAGATAAGTTAAAAGTTATAAGGAGAAAAAGATGAAGTCAACGGGGATAATAACACAAAACATTCCAAATGGAAAGTATTAAGACATTAAATGATCAAGACAAGACTTTGAAAACAATCGATTAAACTCACAAATACTTTTATAAAAATGAATCTCTTATGGTCACATTGACGAAGTCCAAATAAAGTAAAGAATTCCATTATGTCTTACCATTATCATATATTTTTATAAAAAACATCATTTAATTCATTATTCTTTGAAAAGAACGAACTTAATGACAATTATGAGATATTTTGTTAAATATAAGATGAAATAAATTTATTGTCAATTTCAAAATGTAAACATCCAATTTTTTCATTTCACATGAAAATTTTTTTCCTCTTTTAAGTAATTTCACTGTGTTATTTGCCTTAATTAAGTTATCTTCTCATGATAGAACTTCCTGTAAAACAGTACTGTTAAAGGCTAATTCTCAAATTACAAGAGAAGACTGAAAGTGAAAGAAAACTATCCATTAATTGGGGGGTAAATGAGTCAGTAATGGAAGGTTCATAGCCTAAGGAGGGTCACAGCAGCAATGTCAGTAATACTGGCCCTTTCTACTGCTCACAGAGGGAATAAACCATGTTTAATGGCCTGCATGGTTTCCCCACTCAAGCCATCCCTTTGGGCAATGGTTTCATTCAATCACCCAATAAATATTTATTGAGCATTCACAGAGTCAGGTAGGGTCTATTGGAGATACAGTAGTGTACAAAACAGATAAAAATCTTCATGAAGCTTATTTTCTAGTAGGAGATACACTCAATAAAATCATACGCAAGTGAATTATATACCACATTTGCTATTAGTAAGTAAGGAAAGAATAAAGTAGGTTTGAGGTATGTAAAATGTTAGGTGGGGCTATATTGGAAATCTTAAATATGAGCTAGGAAAATCCCCATGAGTGGTTATGAAGTCAACACTGGAAAGAAAAGGGGATAGCTATGAGAACCTCCGTAAGAAGGGCATTCCTAGCAGAGAGAACAGTGAGTGAAAGGACTTAGAAGTGAGAGGATGCTGACCTGCTCAAAGAACTGGTAGAAGCACAGTGTTTGGAGGCCAGCAAACAAGCAGGGGAGGCATGAGAAATATGACTGGAGTTGTGACAGACAACCAGTCTTCCTAAACCTTGCTTCCTTTTCTGCCAAATAGGTATAATAAAGATGTTCTCTGCCTAGGATGGCTGAAAGTATTCCATGAGATAATTCTTCGGGCGCGGTGGCTCAAACCTGTAATCCCAGCACTTTGGGAGGCCGAGACGGGTGGATCACGAGGTCAGGAGATTGAGACTATCCTGGCTAACATGGTGAAACCCCGTCTCTACTAAAAATACAAAAAACTAGCCGGGCGTGGTGGCGGGCGCCTGTAGTCCCAGCTACTTGGGAGGCTGAGGCAGGAGAATGGCGTGAACCCGGGAGGCGGAGTTTGCAGTGAGCCGAGATCACGCCACTGCACTCCAGCCTGGGCGACACAGCGAGACTCCGTCTCAAAAAAAAAAAAAAAAAATTCTTCCAAAGTAGTTAGTACAATGCCTGGCACACAGTAAGTGATTAATAAATTTATGTTGTTTGACATTCATAGAAATGGAGCCAAAAAACTATGCATCCCTGATAGCACCAAACATTTGATTCATTTAACTGACTCCCTTAACTCTGACTCCATGACTGCTAGGAAGCCCTGGGATTGTAATTTCATTTCCCCTATAGTTTTACCTACAGGGGGAATATGCCAGTATTACTAATGTAGGTGACCCAAATTAGATGACATTAAGAGTTCCCTTTCTAAGCTGAAAAACTTGAACTCTGCCACGGAGACTAAGTAATAAGAGTTCGCCAGTGAGAAACAGATCTACTTTCATCCATTTTACTTGAAAAATCTGGTTTCTTTTTTTTTTTTTTTTTGAGACAGAGTCTCGCTCTGCCGCCCAGGCTGGAGTGCAGTGGCCTGATCTTGGCTCACTGCAAGCTCCGCCTCCTGGGTTCACGCCATTCTCCTGCCTCAGCCTCCCGAGAAAAATCTGGTTTCTAATTTCAGATTACCAGACTCTACCGTAGAAAATTCCTTGAAGTTATTCAACTCAGGGCAGCAGCCTTCGGGAAAGCAGGACTGTCCATGTACTATGATTTTATCACTTTTTATTTTTAAATATTGCAAACACCTAACCACCACTTACCATCACTCAATACTGTCACATACATCATCATATCTTATTCTCTGTATTTTTTCTGAGTATGCAAATCAGCTGGTACTGTAATTATTTATTTATTTATTTACTTGTTTATTTTTATGTATTTATTTTGAGACAGAGTGTTGCTCTGTTGTCCAGGCTGGAGTGCAGTGGCACGATCTCGGCTCACCACAACCTCTACCTCCCGAGTTCAAGCTATTCTCCTGTCTCAGCTTCCGAGTCGCTGGGACTTCAGGCATGGCGCCACCATGTCCGGCTAATTTTTGTATTTTTAGTAGAGGCGGGGTTTCACTATGTTGGCGAGGCTGGTCTCGAATTTCTGACCTCGTGATCCGTCCGCCTTGGCCTCCCAAAGTGCTGGGATTACAGGCGTGAGCCACCGCACCTTATTTTATAAATGCAGAAGTAAGACACAGAGAGATCAAAGACAGACCTGGACCCTGAACCCAGGTATTCATACTTCCCATCATGGAAACAAACCTTGGGATCTAGTCCTAGAATCTCCATTACCAGTGACGTGATGTTGAAATATCCTTCCTCTTTGGGTCTTTGTTTCTCCTGGGAGGTGGACTGTAATATTTTGAATATAAGGACTCTAGAACTAAGATAATAGTGAAATGAGCAAATTAATAGACTATTTGATGAATCAATTAAACTAGACCAGGAATTAACAAAAGAATATATATGTTACAAATGAAAAGAAACACCTCTCCCATCTCCCATGTATAATTTATGTATAAGAAGTTGAGGAGGCCGGGCGCGGTGGCTCAAGCCTGTAATCCCAGCACTTTGGAAGGCCGAGAGGGGCGGATCACGAGGTCAGGAGATCGAGACCATCCTGGCTAACACTGTGAAACCCCGTCTCTACTAAAAAAATACAAAAAACTAGCTGGGCGCGGTGGTGGGCGCCTGTAGTCCCAGCTACTCGGGAGGCTGAGGCAGGAGAATGGCGTAAACCCGGGAGGCGGAGCTTGCAGTGAGCTGAGATCCGGCCACTGCACTCCAGCCTGGGCGACAGAGCGAGACTCCGTCTCAAAAAAAAAAAAAAGAAGTTGAGGAAGTGGGAGGAGCAGAGAAATACAGGCCCTGAACATGCATAGGAAGCAAAGGGATCCCAGGCACATCGACAGCTACTACTTATGTTTCTATTTTTCCCTTGGAGTTATTTCATGGGAAAAAAAAGTTAATTAAACTTATACTTTCAAACAAAGGGAAATTGAACAAAAGCCTTCCTGAACACTCCAAAAATATCTATTTCTTAAAATTTTTCAGTGCATTTTTAATTGCATTTGTTCTGAGGTACATGATCAGGCAAATTCTTGAATTAGTCACTACAATATTTCCGTCCTTTTAAGATCCCACCACGAAATTCACAATGGTCTGTTTTTGCTGGAGACTCCTGTCTATTATCTCTTGGTTCACTGATCTGTGTGTTTATTGGACATGTTGAAGAGGTCTTGAGGGCTTTGGCAGTCCAAGTGCCCTAGCGATTTTCTACCATGTCATCTTAAAAGGGAACTGTACTGCATCATATGAAACCACCCTCACTAGTGCAGTGAAAAGGAGGACAGTCAACTCACCTCAAAAGACACAGAGTATGTTCTGGAAAATTGCCTGTCTGGTTTTCTTAATTTTCCTGATGAATCTGCGCCAGCTATCTGAATACAACAGAGATTTCAAGAAGCTACAATTTTCCTGCTCCACACTACCCTGATACTTCAGTTAAATACATGCATTTGGGACAAGGTAATTGAAAGGATCACAAATTAATTGCACCTGTTTCAAGCTAACATAGAGAAACTCTTTCGGATCCTATGCATTAAAATGTCATTTCTCACAGCAAGTATACCAGTGCATATAAGCTCAGATTAAGACTCTCTTATTGGGGTAGGGAAAATGGGAAAGAGGATCACCTATTCCTATGAGAATACATATTTCTATATCCGTACATAAAACACTCCTGTATTTTGGTAGCAGGCTTTTAGTTATATCCCAGGGAGAGAGTGACTTGCATTGATTATTTACTAATAGAATACAGAGAGCATAAAAGAATGTGATTCACTCCTCTATAAACAATGATAGCCTTCATGCTTGTTTGTGCTGGCATTTGAAAATTTCCTCCCTTCTCTTCCCATGATACAAGATTCATTAAAGCATCATCTAAGGTTTTCTGACTTTGAAAAATCAACACAGATTTAAAATATTCATATAATAAATGGGCATATGGAAGACACAGAGACTAAATTAGTCACATCACTAGATTTCACTGCTGCATCTACCTCTGTGGTTTACTGAGGATGTAAGCTTAAATTTTGCCACAACTTGAATTCTTATACATTAATGTTTTTCCTACAACTGAATATCCATAATGTTATTATACCTGGAATTCTTCATTGCTCCATTTATTATTCAAATAAGTGAATACTATTTTCCATTTACTTTCCTTTGAAATAGGCTACTAATAAGTTTAAGCCAAATAGGAACAAAAATAGGTGCAACAATATAAAATAAAGAAAATAAGTTTGAATAGTTTAATAATTTCATTTATTTATTATAAAATAAATAAGGAAACAGCAAGTGTCGCATGTAAATAGACAACACTAAAAGGAAAAAGAAATGGCATTTACAAAAATGTATATGTAGCCATAGAAGATATAAGTGATTAAGATATAAGGACCTAATCAAATCTCACTTGCCTGTATCCAATAAAAAAAAAAAAAAGTTACATGCAAGTTGGATGGAAAAACAGACTGGATGTGTACTGGTGATGATAATCCAGTCATCTGTATTTAAATCTTATTTTCAGTAGATTTAGAATTACAAAAGGGATAGATTCCAGTGTATGATGCAGTCCCCATCGTAGAAGGAACTCAAGTGAAATGAGCATTTGGTCACCACCTCCTCTCCTTGTCTACAGTAAGAACATGATGTGTTCACTAGAAATGCTACCCAAAAAAAAAAGTGATAGGATCACGGATTCACAGAATTTATAGTATTCATAAACTTAGAGTTGATGATGTTTATGAAGAGTACCTTCATAAAGGTGAGCTATGTAATTATTTGTTTAAGGGAAGAAAGACACAAGTGAATATCATATTTCCTTTGGATTTAACATTTAACCCAATCTCTCTGGGACAGAAGAGCAATTACATTTAATAGCAATGCTTCCTAAATGTTTTTAAATTGAGCTCTATGATTTCTTGTTAGATCATCACTTTCTCTGAGAATAGCCATATATAAAGCCTATTAAAAATACTCAGGAAATTAAACATATTTGTTTTGAATATTTGCAGTTTTTTAGGCATCTCTAGAATCACAAAACAAAGATGAGGATTCACTATTTTGTGGCTTTGAGACATTTAAAAATATGTATACCACAGATAAAAAGCTAATTCTATTCTACTAGATTATCACTCCAAGAGTCATTGCAAATATGCTTGTAAGCCACTAGGTATTTACTTCTAGATTGTAGGCCTTCCTATGGAGATCATATTTGAAAGACTGAAATAAAATGATCCCTGATTTTTTTGTCATTAAAAGCCTCTGTTCACAAACTACAAGCCTTAAGGGAGTGAAATCAACCAAAGAAAAATATGTGCTACAAAGGCAGCTGTAGCTCATGTTCTGGTCATTTAGACAAGATTTAATGTCACCATTGATTTACACCATGTATTGTAGTTAAGACAGTGATTGCTACATCACAGTTTATAGTATCTCTAGTACCTCTGAAAGATGTTCTTTTTAAAACACCACTGTACACTAGTAAGATATTGAGCCATTAATGGCTTTGTTGTATTTTACTTCTCACACAGTATTTTTTAAAAGGAAATGCAAGCACTTTTCCCCTCGAGTTTTAGCGATCCAAATCCTTCTACAGAATTATTCCATAGGCTCACTAAAATTTGACATTCTAAATATGGGTTTCAACCTGGTATGTGTCAAGTGCAATGCCTGTCACTGGGGAGTCAGGAATGAATAACACCAACTCTGCCCTTAAAGAGATTTTAGTTTTTGTGACTGTAAGTAACCACGTGGTTACATTATGTGATAGTAACATAAGTGCAGTGTGTTATGGAAGAATGAATGAGAACATGAGAAAGAGTTATGAATCTATCACGGAAGCTTCTGAAAGGGTTTGTTGACAGGAGTTAGCTAAGAGAGAAAGGGAGTGAAAAATATTTTTGAAAGATTAAAGGGATACTCAAAAGCACAGAGGGAAAAAAAGAAGCATGGTCATTTAAGGAATCAAAAGTAGTTCGATGTCGAGCCTATAATATGATGTAGAAGTGTCATTCGAGGAAGATATACAGTGAAGAGGGACCCAGATCTTAAAGGGTCTGGACTTTATATTGAGGGTCGTGGGTGACTACTAAAGGGTTTTATATCAGTCACTTCTGTACCACAGCAGATCTACCTGGACTGACTTATCTCTGGGACCCCCTCCCATTTTTTCTCTCCAACCAAGCTACAGAGATCAACTTTGTATGGGTTCAGAACACAAACAACTATATTCACGGTTGAAACAAACCATGGAGTTTCAAGCCTTCACTGAGTGCTTTTTGCCTCACACTCCATGGCTTCCCTTTTGCAACTGAAGCACAACATATCACAGGAAATGATTAGTGCCTCTGAAGTGCAACCAAAGAATGTGGGGAAGGTTAGGCCCATCCTTAGAGGACAAGAGTACAAATGGATGTGTCATTCCACACATCTAAAGGTGCTAAATATTAAGAACTGAAAGTTAACCTAACAAGCTCTTAAATATGTTCCGTCATCCTACCTTAATAACAATGTAAAGGCCAATTTGAAATAAAAATGTTCAGACTCTTTGTAGTTTTGTGCATGTGTCAGTTATCCATTGCTTTGTAACAAATCAGTCCAAAATTTAGCAGTTAAAAGCAGCAGGCACTTACTAACTCAAAGTTTCTATGAATGAGAAATTAGAAGCAGATTTGCTGAGGGGTTGCACCTTAGGGTCTCTCTTGATGTTGTAGTCAAAGTGTCAGTCAAAGCTGTAATCTTTTAGAGTCTTGACTGAAGAATTCCCTTCCAACCTGGTTCCTATATGACTATTCCCCAAAGCCATCAATTCCTTGCTGATTTTTGGTGAGAGGACTCAGTTTCTTGCCATAAATATGTCTCTATAGTGCTGCTTGAGTATCCTTGTAACACAATGGCTGGCAAGCAAATGATCCAAGAAATAGCCACAGAGAAAAGCTACAATGCATGTATGTAATAATCTTAGAAGTCACCTACCATCGCACCCACCACATTTCATTGATTAGAAGTGAGTCTCTAAATTCAGGCCACATTGAGGCTATGCTTTTTAAATGGAAATGTGTCAAAGAATTTGTAGATTTCTGAATTTTAAGCCACCACAGCATAAAAACATATTAGACATCCAGGGCTTATGAACCCACTTGCATTCCCTGTCTACCATTGATTAACTCAGCAGCTTTGCACTGTCAGTGGCCTCACATGTACCTGTATGGACACTCAAACCATACATTTAAGCTGGGTCCATGCACCCCACCAACAGCTGCTCCTTGGCTAATTCTCAGGCTTGAAGGTACAGAAACCAATTTTGTAGTCTGTCATGGTAGGGTAGACTAGGGAAAGAGACATGTGCCAGCTGAAGAAGAATTGTCGTTGGAGCTACTTGGGCAGAGAATTCCAGGTACCCAGAGTGTGTGTGGTCAGAAAAGGAGGGCATGCATTCTGACTGGGCATGTATTTTGTATAGACAATCCCCCAGGTAAGTGAACTCCTCAATCTGTGGGCAAAGGCCCAGCCAGAGAAGGAAGCAAAAGGTGTGGAACTCTATAAAATGTAGGAGCCAAACAACAACCCCTCATGCTAGTATCTAAAAACAGTACTAGGACAAACTTTGACCAGTGACATATAGAAGGTGGAATATATTCTCCTCCCTTATGTCCCCCAAGAAGAATGGCTGTGAAACCCCATAATTAATACAGCTTCGGAAATCCATGAACTTAAGCAGAAAATTGCTCTTGATACTAAGTGGTAGTCAGCTTTCACCTTTATATCGGCTCTCCTCTCTTCCCTCACTTCACTTTTTCCCTTTTTCCTCACTTGAGCTTTCTATCATTGCATTCCTTAATAAAACTATAGCAGATTATATTTTTTTCTCAGATTCTGCTTTCTGAGACCCCAAGTTTAAACAAGTTTTCAGCAGAGGAATGACATTATGAGATTTTTTTCCTGATAGATAAATGCATTCATTGATCTATTTAACAAGTATTTCCTGAGTACCTTGCAGAATAAAAGGAATGTGCAAAGTGATGAGGATAAATAAATAGGACAGATAAGGCCCTACCTTCATGAAGAACATAAACTAGTGGGGAGGGAGTGCAGGCGGCAGAGAGGTTAACTATAGTTATAGTTATAGCAGTTCCTATAGCATGCAGCGTGGGATGCAGTGGAAAAGGGCAGGACTCTATTGGAAACCATAAAAGGGATACCTAACCCATTCTTGTAAGCTGATGGCAAGTTTCCCAGAGGAAAAAAAGAATCCAGATTGCAAAAGCCTGGTAATCAGTGACTGTATTCTTCCATCACCCACATTCATTCCCCTTCCTTCCTCCTTTTTCATCTCTATTTACCTTTTGTTACATCTTCCAATATGCCAGGCTCTCTCTCACCTATATTACTTCTTTGATCTGAAATATTTTGCATCACTTCCCTCTCCTATTGCTTAATTCCAATTCTTTTATTCTCTAGAGTGCTGATAGAAAGTTCTAGAGAAATGAACAAAGCCCATGCCACAGATGAATTTATGTGCCAGTGTAAGGTGTTTGGACTTCATCCAAAAGAGTGAATAAAATTGTAATATTAGATTAGCACTTTGGAAAGAGTTTTCTGGCTACAGTGTAGAGAAATGGAATGAAGTAAGCCCAGAGGCAGAGAAAGCAGCTAAGAAGCTCCAGAAATAAGGCAGGAGAGAGATTATGACAGGTTAGTTGAGGGTTTTTGCAGTAAGAAAGCAAGAATTAGAGGCATTTGAGAGCTATTTTGATAGTAAGAATAGGAAAAATAACGGAGAGAAAGCAAAGAGGAAAGAAAAGTTTCAAAGTCATACCCAGTTTGTACCTTAGGAACCTGGATTGGTGTTGGGCAATATAATGAGGTTTGCATTGCCACTTAAAATATTCTGTTTACTAAGTATGGAAACCCCAACTGAGTTAGAGAACACAGAGAAAGATATGTTTCTGAGAATTATGGAAAAGAGTTAGAAACATTTCCACCACCATTCAAACATGCAAGGATCACTTGGGAACTAACTTCAGGTTAGAAAATTTTGAAAAATTGAGAGTGCTAATCACTCATTCTTCTAAGTTTGAGCAAACTGAGGATAAGAAGGAGCCAAAAGAAGATTTAAGTATGACTTATGATTAACATATGAATAGTATAGTATAGTACACAGTAACTTCAAAAGAATAGGCTCCCCAGAAAAAGCAGTTAAATTCAGAAGCAAAAGGGAAAAAGAAAACAGATTTTTATTCTATTTCTCCCTCTCTGGCCATTCTTCCTACTTGCTCCAAGTGTAGACCTTAAAACCCTGTCACACAGAATTAAATCAACACAGAAGATACTTAGCTATAAAATGACAAGGAGAATGCCTCCTATTGCTGGTTATGATCAACAGAGAGAAACAAAGACAGAAACACAGACACATACTCTATCTGTAACTAGAGTTCTATATAAAAATATCATTACAGTTGTTATGTAGAAAATACTTTAAGGAGAAACATTTCTGGAAACGGTTTTTGTAGTGGATAAGATAGTGTTCAAACAGAAATAAATAGTGGAAACAGAAAGTATTCGAATTGATAGGGGTGGGATTGTCAGGACTTAACAAGTGGGTTTTAGGACAGAGAAGTGTTAACTGTAGTGTGAAGCCCGAGTTGTAGAAGGGACAGTCAAATAACAACATGTGATTGTGAACATGCTAGTGTGTGAATGCATGGATATTCTGGAGGTGTATGTGTGGATAGATAGATAGATAGTCTGGAGGTCAAAGGAGTGATCAAGGTAGATCAAAAGAAATATCTGGGAAGATAGCAAACATTGTAGAATATTTGAATCAAATAGCATATTGAGCCCTATTTCATCATGATCTTCTACTCTAGAAACTATTAAAACGAAAACTTAATTTCTTACCCTCCAATAAAGGTGTGAATGAGTGTGCCACAGTTATGGCCAATAAGACATAAGGAAAATTGTAATGTGCCTCCTCTTCCTTTTCCTCCTTTTATAAAGTTCAGAGTTTAGACCTAAAGCCTGGATTCTAAAATGTAAATCCGATGACAAAATACTAGATGCTGCGGATGACAGACCAGAAAGATAGAAAGGGAAACATTGAGATGGTGGCATAAGCCCTGCCCTGTCTCCCTCCTAGACCTTGTATTATGTAATAATAATGAGTATAATGACAACAATAACATATCCCCTCTTACTTAAGCCACAGTAGTTTTGTGGTTAGTTTGTTTGTAACCGAATATATTCTTGACTAATACAGGTGTTTGTTGGTTTGTTTGTAACTGAATATATTCTTGACTAATATAGGTGTTGTTGGTTAGTTTGTTTGTAACTGAATGTATTTTTGATTAATATAGAGAATCATTAGAAAGAGATGATGATGGAAGCACTAGGAGTAGATGAAATTATCCAGCAAGAGTTATAGAGTAAGATAAGAAGAGGACCTAAGGCAGAATCAATCATGTAGGAACTAATATTCAAGAAAGAAGAGTCTAAAATAAAAATAGTATTAAGAAGTAAACAGAGAAGTAAGAACAAGTTGGTAGAATGTAACACCACTGAATCTCAGGAGGAAAGATAGCATTATTCAAAGCAGAGAGGATTGTATAGCATTAAATGGTGCAGAGAACTAAAGAAAAAAAAATGTAAAGCAGTAATTTACACTTAGCAACTAGTATTCCACGGGTGACCTTGGAAAGAGCAGTTTTGGTGAAATTTAGGCAGTGGAAGCCATTTCACAGCAGGTAAAAAAGTTGAACGAAAGGTGAAGAAATGGAGAAAAAGAGTGTACACATCTCTTGCAAAGGTTTTCCTGGTTAAGAGGAGAAAGAAGTCAATAGCTGTTGGACAATGCAGAGTTGTTGAAGATTTTAAAAGTGTTTTTATTGTTGGTGGTGGGGTTGCTTACTGATTATTTGAAGGTGTCTCGGTGTTAATAGAAATAATATCGAACAGAGTGCACTGACTCATGCCAGTAATCCCAACCCTTTGGGAGGCCAAGGCCCAGGAGTTCGAGGCTACAGTGAGCTATGATGGCATCACTGCATTCCAGCCTGGGTAACAGAGCAAGATGCTGTTCTCTAACAAAAAAGATATGAAATGATATTCAGTGGACAAAGGTCTCAGGCTGCAGCATGCCAATTTACAAGCAGATGAGATATTTTTTCTATTAAAAAAAAAAAAGGAAAGAGGGTATATAGACACATGACCAGGGATTAGCATAATTTTATGTGTGAAGTATTACTTTGTATTAAAAAAAAAGAAGACTAAAAGAAATGTCTTCATAGCAGTGCTGAAAAACGGTTGTGATTGTCCAGAGAATTAGCAAACCTCTACTCTGCTTTCTGTTTACAGTTAATTGGGATTTTCTTACGTGATTTTTCTTAAGTTAAAAATTAGAAGATCTGAGCTACTTCTTGGCTGTTTGGGGACTACATGCACAAATAGTAAATGAAATTATTCCCCAGAAGTGATTACTAATTTATCAATTGTATATCACAAGTTTTTATAAGGTACCTAATTTTTTATTGTTTTTTTCTCAGATTGACTTCTGAATATGAACAGATTCACATTAAGCATTCATAAATAATCAACATTTGGCTTTAGGTAACCTTGATATAGGTTATTTGGCACCATATAGACAAAACTGCCTGATTATTTTGCCTTGGATGTTTTATTGTCATAGAAAAGACGGCCCCAGAAAATTCTCTCTCCAAATTTTGGTTTCTGCCAACATTGTCTTCTAATTACTAATAAGCATAATAAAGTAAAAAAGTAATTCTAGCCCAGTAAGAGTGCTACTCCTTCTATCAAACCAAGTTATTTTAGGAATAATTGCTGTTCTGACGACTGTTGTAGCTTTCCTTAACCCCCTGCAGTGACCTCTCTAGCTTCTAACTTCTCCAGTATTACCAGAATGTATTATCTTTCAATGAGAAAAGCATTTATTTTTGAACATATAGCCAATCTAAGTTTGTTCGAAAGCTAGGCAGTGGGGCAGCCTTCATTTTCACTTCATTACACACCCAGCATTTTATCAATGTAGCCACATCAAGACCCACAAATTATGTGTCAAGAAGGGAGATCCACAGGATATGCCTTCCTGGGATTTTTTTTTTTTGCTTCTACTTCTGTTGCTCTGGAAATTCATAGATTGGAAGTAAACAACACGTGGGCATCCTATATATAAAAGCTAGTCACTCTTTCCATAAAGTAGCGAAAGTGATTGAGCACTTACATCCACTTTTGAAGATTTTATGCACTTTCTAAGGGTATTAGATTATGCTTCATCATTTCATCCTATGCAGGGAGCCTAAATTGTAGATACTAATCATTTTATTAGCTTTTTAAAGGATTTGTATGACATAAAAAAATCAGCAAAGTTTTATTCACATATTGGTTTTGTATGTCAAAAAGATACTCATTTACATCTCTGCTCTTATCAGAGATTTTTAAGTATTCTTAAGCAAGAATAAATTTAAAATAGTTTATGGGTCTGATTTGGTGCTCACAAAATTCTATTTTTTAAAAAAGGCATGTACTATATGTTTCCCCTTTTACTACTTCTCACTGGTGCTATTTTTAACACTTTGCCATATTACCTGCTTACTAATAAATATGTCAAAAAATTGAGATTCTTCATGTGAATCAGTCAAAGGAAATTATTTAGTTCATCTATTAACATTTATTTTTTAAAAACATAACCAGGTTTTATAATAACAACTTATAAGAAAGACAGTGGAGTTTCCATATACTACTATGGTTCATATTTAATACCATAGCTGTTCACTGTTTTTTCACTCTACATTATCTTTGAAAAAGCATTTTGCAGCATCAAAGTAATGGAGCGAATTAATGGTCAAATCCTCCGTTTGTGGGTAGGATTTTTTTTTTAATCAAAAAGATTCACTATAGTATATGTATTTGAACTAGCAGGTTGTTTATGGTGCTTCTGTTTAATTCTCATAAGAAAATAACATTGTTTTTCTTTTGTAGAGGTTGATATTCTTTAAAATTCTCATTTGGTGGCAATCTGAATATAAAAGTACTAAGAACTGAAAATCTGTATCAATCTAAATTGGGTACACATGGTCCCTTCCCCAATCTCTTTATTTGAGTCACTTTGCAAAGCAAATAAAGACCAAGCTCATTCTCTATGTGCCTTTTTGGTCTCAGTGCACATGGGGAGATACCACAGAGCTTTCAATCAATAGCCTCCCAAATTCCTCAATTACTTTATTCTCAAGGGTCTGTAAAAGAGGTGAAAGGGCTTTAGGTCTCCAACCCACAAGTATGATGGGCATTTATAAGGCTTACATCTGTGACAGTTTTGGCTGAGCATGCTCTTTATCAATTATCCACTTAAATATACAAAAAGACAATAATGCAAACAAAATAATGCAAGTGAATTAGCTATTTTGCTACATTTTAAACTCTTCCCCAGGAAAATGCGCATCAGTGAAATAACCTACATAGATTGTTTGTTTTTAACCTTACATCATTATAGTACTATATGTAAGCAATGAGTATGAATTAAACCTGTCACTGTAGTGCATTAAGAGACGCTTTTAAATTGCATGTTATGTCAATGTTTTGATGCATATCTAAAGGAAGCACATACCACATGAAAATATGCTCACTTCTCAGAGAACAGAAATGGCATATTACCAATTTTGTCATTTGGCAGAAAAATAAAACAATTTACTTCTCTTTACAAATAGCGAGGAAAACCTAAGTAACATTTTTCTCAGATCAAAACAGGTAAAGACTCTTGTAAATCTTGCTTCTGCTGTAAGAAATTGCAAGAATCAGATGTAAGATGTTTTGGGGGATTCTACATTATTATGACATTCGTATGACCTTTACAATTTTACTCAGTTATTTAAATGCATTAATCAGCCAATGTACTTTGCTGTTGTTGTTTTTGGAGGGAGATGTTGTTGTTGTTCCATAGTGTGTTTTATATAAAAGCATGTCATCTGCAATGTTCTATAATCCTGCTATCACAGTAACTAAATGAGACACATCGTTTAATCTACACTGAAGTTATATTCATTAGTATGTATAAATTACTATTTATACTATTTATTCATAAATATCAGTGAGGTTTTATATATCATTACATAAAATCATTTATTTCAGGAAAGCATATAGAAAAGCTTTTACTTAACATACTCATAACCCTCTAGCTATCTTCTCTTATAATTATGCAATATTTTCCCTAAGAGAGCTAACAGTCAGTCTCCTCCCCAGTCTTTGCTCTACGAATGAAAGAGCAGATAGATGTTTCTCCCTAACCATCTCCACATCCCATTGTCATATAATAGAACCCCAAGTGACTCAATAAGTTACTTCCTTACCAAAGCAACCGATTACATCACCAATGTCCCTACAGAAACATTAGAAAAGAGCCTTAAAAAGATGGAGCTGCTAAATATTTAATTCTGACTAACAGCTGTACTAAGTCAAGACAATTAGCGAATTTTATTAGTCAGGGTTCAATCTACAGGATTATTTTCAGAGATAAATCTTTATGAAAGTCTAACTTATGTGTTCATTACAGAGTCAGGGTATGGAAGTAGCTGCTACACATCTTCTGTGAAATGCAAGGCTGTGAAATTCTAAAACTCCTGCATAGGTCAGCCACATTTTTAATTTTAGAGCTAGCAGTGACCTCAATCAAATACAAACATTTTAATAAATAAAATGGTTTAGGCCGGGCGCGGTGGCTCAAGCCTGTAATCCCAGCACTTTGGGAGGCCGAGACGGGCGGATCACGAGGTCGGGAGATCGAGACCATCCTGGCTAACACGGTGAAACCCCGTCTCTACTAAAAAAAATACAAAAAAAAAAAACTAACCGGGCGAGGTGGCGGGCGCCTGTAGTCCCAGCTACTCGGGAGGCTGAGGCAGGAGAATGGCGGGAACCCGGGAGGCGGAGCTTGCAGTGAGCTGAGATCCGGCCACAGCACTCCAGCCTGGGCGACAGAGCAAGACTCCGTCTCAAAAAAAAAAAAAAAAAAAAAATGGTTTAAATCAATAACAAAAGCATAAATTGTGTCATCATTCATGAACATCCTTATTATTTTTTCCTAATTTAGACACTTATTGATGATTTGGCCTTTGTAGATAATGTTTTATTATTCTAATGTGGTATATTTTTTAATAAACTGAATGAAAGGGTTATTTTTATGTTCACTAATCTTTAATATTAACATTTTGGGTAAATATATCATTCCAACACACTGATAAATATAAAGACAGAACTATAAAGAAAGAATATCTTTGGTATAGCGAATAAAAAGAAATGAATCCTTCTCACTGCATCTTTCTCATGAAAATAGAATTGTTAAGACTATTTACTAAACTGACAGCACTGTTCTACTACAAATTGTATCTCCTAGACTTGTGGGTATGGGTTATGGCAAATATATAGAGAGAGACAACATGTGAATACCAATAGAGAGATTATCTAAACTGTATATTCATCCATTTTTTTCATGGTTTCATTGTCTTAGGATCACAACTATTATAACTGCATGGAAACCTGAAGATGATGGAATATAAACAAGCTTATTAATCTAATAGAAATTTCGCTCAGGCTGTCTTATAACCCCATAGGGATAAGGAGTTTCCTTTTGAAAATAATTTCTTTAGTGACCATTACTACCTGGAATCAAAAGATTTTCCTAGTGACTGCTAAAGAGGATGGCGTGAGTTGAATCAAAAAGTAAGGAAAAATATGAGGGAAGGATAGCAAGTATGAAAAAGCTTTTCTCAGCATAAGGAGCTCTTGCTCCTGGGAGAAGACATTGCCCTAGACAACAGATGACTTATGCCCAACACTTGATCTAAGTGAGGGTTGAAGCTCATGGAGTCAGAATCAGACACTGTAAAACTAAAGTTAGGCTTTTCAAAACACAGAGCCATATTTTAAAAGATGATTTATCTTATGAAAAATAAATATTAAATTATGAAATTTATTTTTATTTCTCAAAAAAATGAAGCTTTTTGGAAAAAGCATTCTTATGAGCCTCTTGACCACTAAATAAAGTTGATTTTGCTGAGAAACTTAAAAAAACCTAAGGTTCTCTTTCACTGTATCATTTAAATTGCAGGGCCAAAAATAAAATGATTCATTTTCACATGTTTGAGACAGATATCTGAAAGCTCTACTAAACATAAGAAAATATAATCTATTTGAATTATATTCACTGTCAACGGAATGTTGTCTGGAAGTTTCATATGTTAAATGTGAGTTTAATTTGAGCATTTCCATTTTTCCAATTTAGGTTGAGATAAGTGTTCTTATGACAACTTATGTTAATAAAACTAAACCCCAAAGAGTGTATTCAATGAACCAAGGAGCCGTGAATATCTCCATGAGGAAGATGATATCATAAATGACATTGATTACTATTGCTTTCTCTTATGTCTAGAATTTTACTGGTTACTTGTCTAAGTGCATAATAATTTTTAGCGTTCCTGAATTATTTATTATATGAGTGTTGACTTCTACGGGTACCTAATATGAGATATTGCATAGAATTTTGCAACAGTACTCTGAAATCACATTTAAAATT
This sequence comes from Theropithecus gelada, assembly GCF_003255815.1. NCBI lineage: Eukaryota > Metazoa > Chordata > Mammalia > Primates > Cercopithecidae > Theropithecus > Theropithecus gelada. The sequence goes on along the minus strand of NC_037679.1, from coordinate 31,962,394 downwards.
GATGCATATATGCTGACTTACATGGCTTCTAATACATTATCTCTTGTTGCCTCTGAACATCCCATTTCTATAAGCAATGTAATACACTCAGAAGCCATAAAAGGAGCGGCAGCTGCACAGTGGAGAATCAGCCCATTTAAAGACTAATGTTACAATCAAGGCTGTATATCTTCAAAATCAACCACAGAGATTTTAGATCACAAAATTGCAGTTATCCTGATGCCAAGTGCATTTGAGCAGCTTGGCAATAAATGTAAGCCACGTGATTTTGCCAAGCAATAATATAATTTAACAATAAAAACCCAGTTGCTTTAAAGTAGAAGAGACTTAAATACTTTTAAGAATGACTTTTGACATAAAATGGGGTATTTGAAATTTTAGACAAGTAGGTGATATGCAGAGGGAGGGCACCTGAATCTATCAGTGCACAGGTCCTTAAACTTGACTTCGCATCTATATTTGCTCTCCATCCCACCCTAGAAGCATTCTATTTCTCTTTTACAAACCTAATAAGCCTATCTTGGATCAGAAAAGAGACACATACTTTCCATTAAGAGAAAAAAAATGAGAGACAGAAAAATAATTTTCAACAACTTTTCTCCTTTTCTGCTTTTGCTTCTAAAAAATAGCTTTTCTTTGTTACATGCTTTTTCCTCTACGGAATAGTAATTTTGAGCCACTTACAGATGTGGGGGTTAGGGTAAAACCAATGTTTCCTCCCAAAAAGAAAGCCAGCAGCTGATTTTCCTTGAAGCTTGATGACGGTGATTTAGGCTTCCCATCTTTGAAGAGCAAGGTAGAATATGACAGCTTCTAGTGGCCCGCTGGAATTCCCTGAGCATTCCCTGAGCTTTCATCTCTGCCTTAGTTTCTTTAAGAGCCACTCTTATTTACTGTTCCTGCTTGTACTGAGAAACTGTGTTTAGGGAGTTTGGTCTCCTTGTTTATTTAGGCAGAGCTAACAAAAAGAACACCATTTTGTGGATTTTTACAATTTTTAGACATCTAGCTGTGGATATTTGAGTTGAAACACTAAATATGTTTGCTTGCTTTGCACAATGCAAATAAAAACTGCTTTTCCAAATTGTCATTACAACACCAGTATTTTTTCTCTCTCTCTCTTCTTTTTTTTTTATTTATTTATTTATTTTTTTTATTATACTTTAAGTTCTGGGATACATTTTCAGAACATGCAGGTTTGTTACATAGGTATACAGGTGCCATGGTGCTTTGCTGCACCCATCAACTCATCATCTACATTAGGTATTTCCCCTAATGCTATCCCTCCCCTTTCTCCCACCCCCCGAGAGGCCCAGGTGTGTGATGTTCCCCTCCCTGTGTCCATTAGTTCTTACTGTTCAACTCCCACTTGTAACACCAGTATTTTCTAGTGAACTGTATTCTTCCTAAAATATGGACAGTTTATCTTTTGAGAGTTGATGGCTGCTTTTATTTAGTAAAAATCATTTCCTTTGCTCCATTTCCTTCTGTCACATTATTCAAGGTAATAAATACTCTATGGCAGAAACTGCTCCTAGGGGAAGTCTGTTTAAACCCAATTGGGGAAAGGCTGAACTTTATATATTCAAAAGCTCTCTATCAGCCAACATTGTACTGTCTCGACTGATTCCTGTGAATTACATATTTCTTTATACTTAAAAAAACACCAGGCAAAAATCTAGTTTAGAGCATGTCACATGTCATGTACTGGCAAATTTGAGCATTTTGTCAAGCTTTGATATATTTTTAAATAATAGACTTATGAAAAGGTATAATTTCACATTTTCTAAATTTTCTGACTTTGCAGCCTTTCTGGTCATTAACCATTTCTTGCTGACCTTTATGTTTTTACCTTGAGTGGAAATGGACAGTGAACTGAAAAATCTATGATTTCCATGAGGGAAATAAATTAATTAACTGCACACATAGGAGTGAAGAACTCCTAGATTATTAAAGGGGTTCTTCTCCTCTACATTAGAATCAGTACTTTTGATTACAGGGTGGTGAATAACACATTCTACCAATTAAAGGATGTATAAAACCTAATATTTGGCTGTGATAATCAGAACACCAACCAGTTAACAAAAAAATATACATTTTTTAGAGTTGTATAAAGATTAAAAGTAAAAGCAAATAAGTGTCATTGACAGGAACCCTTTACTCTATGAATTACCTGCTTACTATCTCCCTCAGCCTTGTTTTTACAAAATTTTGAAAATTACAAGAATGAAATTAAGCATAAGAGAGCAACCACTACTGGAAGCAAAGCCCAGGATTGAGGATCTACTAAACATGTGCAATTATGGAGTGATCTTATTCCAATGTGACAGTGTTAATGTGAAGCTGCTCTTTATGGCAAGGAAATTCACTGTGTATCAATTTAGAGTTTTAAAGTTAGAAGAAAACCTTAACGGTCATCTAGTCTGACTCTGTGTTAAATCTCCAGTTTTACACAACCATACAAAAATAGGGAGAATCTTATACTTTCTTAAGTAGCAGAATATGATACATTATTCTTAGATTCATTACTTACTAAAAATTATTTTCAATTTCAACATAATGGCTTTACTGCTTTATTAAAGTAAACAAAACATTTTTTGACATTATGAAAACCAAAATTGATTGTTTCATCAAAAATGAGATATCATATTCACTTGAAGTAATGAACAAATATAACTCCTAAAGAAAATATCTAAAAATTATTAAATAATGAGGGTAATGTCCTTTTATCTTAAAGCATATAATAGTCCAGGTGTGGTGTCTCACGCCTGTAATCCCAGCACTTTGGGAGGCCAAGGTGGGCAGATCACCAGGTCAGGAGATCAAGACCATCCTGGCTAACACGGTGAAACCCCATCTCTACTAAAAATACAAAAAATTAGCCGGGCGTGGTGGTGGACACCTGTAGTCCCAGCTACTCAGGAGGTTGAGGGAGGAGAATGGTATGAACCCAGGAGGCAGAGCTTGCAGTGAGCCAAGATCATGCCACTGCATTCCAGCCTGGGCAACAGAGCAAGGCTCTGTCTCAAAAAAAAAATATATATATATATATATATACACACACACACACACACAGACACACACACATATATATATATAATAAAAACTAAATAATTTTACAATATGATACTTACATATTTGTAGACAGATAAATGATTAATGGAACAGTTTAAAAAATGCAGAAATAGGTTTTATAGAATATAATATACCAAAAAGGAGAAGTTAAAGCATCAAAATTTATTATAAGAAAATATTTTTAATACTTGGGGTCAGTGATATAATTATATGAAATAAAAAAGGTAACTACTTCATGCATAAAATTCCTACCTCATACATAAAGTTAAATTACAAGTGGATTAGTGCATTTAAAATTAAACTATTGTTCCAGTTATACTTCCTGTATAACAAATCACCCCAAATTTAGAGTCATAAAACTCCTCAATATTCAGGACCTCATTGGAAGGCTAAATAGGTGGTGGTGTTTGGGGGCTAGAATCATCTGGAGGTCTCTATTGATTAGTCTGACTTTTGACTGGGAATTCAGTTGGTGCTTCCTATAAAGTCCCCTTTGTGTGGTCTCTCCACAGGGCCTGGGTTTCCTCACAGCATGGAAGCCTCAGGGTAGTTGGAATTTTTACATGGAGCCTCAGGACTAAATATCAAATGATTAGGAAGATAAGGCAGAACTTCTGTTAACTTCTAAGACATAGTCTCAGAAGTCATATATGTTTATTTCTTCACTTTCTATTTTGAAGCAGTTTCTCTGGCCAAATTTACCAGAAAGGGCTATAGACCCCTCTTCACTTTCTATTTTGAAGTAGTTTCTCTGCCCAAATTTACCAGAAAGGGCTATAGACCCCTCAATTTGATGGAAGGTTGGCAAAGTCATATTGTAAAGAGCATGTGCGATGAGAAATACTATTATGGACATCTTTGGAAAAATACACCCTGATATAATATCAAACAGTAAGTAAAAGAGAAAGTGGAAACAAAAAGAGATATTTTTCCAACTTTTATACTGTTTTAAACAGTGGAAAAACTAAAGCTGAGCATAAGCATATTCTAGGATCCAGTAATTTTCCTGCTAGGATGTACTCAAGAGAAATACATTTACAGAAAAATTTACAAGAAAATGTTTCTAGAAACTCTATTGATAATAGCCCCAACTGGAAAATACTCCAATACTCAACAGCAGTTGAATAGATACCTAAATCGGATAGTCAAACTTTGGAATATCATACAGTAATGAAAATAAATTATATACAGCTATAATCAATAGTATAAATGAATGAGATAAATATATTGAGCAGAGGAAATCAGACATAAAAGTGTATCTATTGTTTGGTACTAATTATCTAAACACAAAAGGATAAATTAATCCTTTCTGTTATAAATCAAAATAACAATTACCCCATGCAAAATGAGGATTTAAGCCTGGAGGAAAGCAAGAAGACTTCTGGGAATACTACATGCTGTTTTGTTTCTTGAGCTAAGTGTTGATTATATTTTCAGTTTGTAAAAATTCAGTGTCTTACACATTTATAACATATGTACTCTTCTATATGTATATTATGTTTCATCAAAATTTACATGAAAATGTAGAAGACACAGTAAAAATTTCAATAGATGTAACTAGTAAATGTTTAAGCTTCTCAATATAAAAAATTAAAAGTCAAAATAAAATTGGAATAAATGTTTATAATATATATTAAAAAATTCACTATGTAATATAAAGGATATATACAATTACATAAGAAAATCATTAAGATCTCAATACATGAATAATTGACAAGTTTAACTTATTCAAACTCATACAAACATTTGGAAAAATAATAAACAAACATTTGGAAAAATTTATAAATAAACTATAATCAAAGAAATGAAAAATGAAGGGAAAAATAACCTAAGTGCCCAAGAATAGTGTATTGAGCATTGATTAATAAGTAAATGAATCTATTCAATGGATATGTTGTATTGGGAGGAGAGAACAGCTTACACCTGAGCCCATCTATTTGCCTCAGCCAATAAATAACTTTTCACTGTTACTTCCACCCCCATTTTCCTTGAAGGAATTAATTTTGCCTGTTTCTCTATTCCTCCCGCATGCCCCAGCTCTTCCCTGTTCATAAGCCCTCCTCCACTTTCACCTTCATGAATCTGCAAAAGAAAGCATGTTCTTACCCCCTACACAGAAAGAGGTAGCTTCCTTTTTTCCTTTACTTTCTCTGCATATGTGCTATATGCCTTCATTTTTTTCTTGCTTTCAATTAATTAAGTTGCTGGGGCAGAATTGACCTTCTGCCTCATCTCCATCCAACTTGCAATTTGGTTAGGCATTTGTAAGTTATAAATGCAACTATGCACTAAGGGAGCCCAAGCAAACAGATTCAATTATCATGTTCTCTCTCAGTAATCATGCATAAACATGCAGTTTCCATGTGTTTCTTTGTTAGATTTAGGGTATGAGTCTATTTGTCATTTTGCCCTCAGATCTTTTCCTCACTCCTCACTACAAATTGTGTTTCTCAGATTTCTGTGCTCCTGGATTCCCATGTTGGTTTGGTCAATAGGAAGCACTGAAAGGAAAACTGGAAAAAATAAATAAAGAGGGGAGATGCATGGAATTACTTTCTTTATCCACATTCCTTGCCTGCTTCACTTGGCATCTCTGACATCTTTTTCATAGATACAGCTCCAGCCTGGTGTCCCTATTACTAGGTCTTAGATCAGGTCTTAGAGAATCTTCCTTTTACTCTTCTTTAGGGGTGAAAGAGGCTTCTGCTGCTGTTAGTCTCTGAGTAACAGACAGAGGCTATAAGATGTGGAGGGTTCAAAAGAAGATAGGAAGATGAGGGAAAGTTTGGAACTTCCTAGAGACTAATTGAATGGTTATGTCCAAAATGCTGGTAGAATGCACAATGAAGTCCAGGCTGATGATGTCTCAGATGAAAATGAAAAACTTACTGGGAACTGAAGGAAAGGTCATTTTTGTTATTCCTTAGAAAACAGCTTGGCTGCATTGTTCCCTTGTTGTAGGGGTCTGTGGAACTTTGAACATGGAGAATGATAATATAGGGTATCTGATGGAAGAAATTTCTAAGAAGTAAATAATTTAAGATGTCATCTGGCTGTTTCTAATAATCTGTGCTCACATATATGAGCAAAGAAATGACCAGAAGTTGGAACTTATATTTAAAAGGGAAGCAGAACATAAAAGATTACAAAATTTGCAGGCTGGCCATGTGGTAGAAAAGAAAAGACCATTTTCAGGGAAGGAATTCAAGCAGGTTGCAAAAATTTACATAAGTTATCAGCCAAATGCTGATAACCAAGACAATGGGGAAAAGGACTGGAAAGCACATCTTCACAGGAGCCCCTCCCATGACCAGCCTGGAGGCCAAAGAGGACTGAATGGCTTTGTGAGACAAGCGCAGGTGCCCTGCTCCCTAATCCTGGCCACTCCAGCACCAGCCATGGCTCAAAGGGACCCAGGTACAGCTCAAGCTGCTGTTTCAGAGAATGCAAGTCATAAGCCTTGGCAGCTTCCAAACCCAGAGGTGTTAAGCCTCTGGGTGTGAAAAATGAAAGAGTTGAAGCTGGGAGCCTCTGTCTAGATTTCACAGGGTGTATGGAAAATCCAGAATGTCCAGGCAGACTCCTGCTGCGGTAGCTGAGCCCTCATTGAGAACCTCTAGTAGGGGAGTGCAGATGGGAAATGTGGGGATCCCCCACACAGAGTCCCCCATGGGACACTGCCTAGTGGAGCTGTGAGAAGAGGGCCACCATTTTCCAGATCCCAGAATGGCAGATCCACTAACAGCTTGCATCCTGTACCTGAAAAAGCCCCAGGCATTCAATGCCAGGGCTTCAGGGTAGTCACAGTGGCTGAACCTTGTGAAGCCACAGGTGCAGAGCTGCTGAAGACCTTAGAAGCTCACTCCTCACACCAGTGTGCCCTGGATGTTGGACATGGAGTCAAATGAGATTATTTTTAAGCTTTAAAATTTAATGACTGCCCTGCTGGGTTTCCAACTTGCATGTGGCCTGTAACCTCTTTCTTTTGACAGATTTCTCCCTTTTGGAATAAGAAAGTTTACCCAATGCTTGTATCCCCCATTGTATCATGGAAGTAACTAATTTGCTTTTTATTTCACAATAATTTTATTTCATATGTGGAAAGGACTAGCCTTGTCTCAAGTGAGATTTTGGTCTTTGGATTTCTGAGTTAATTCTGGAATGAGTTAAGACTTTCGGGATTGTTGGGAAGGCATGATTGTATTTTGCAATGTGAGAAGGACATGAGAGCTGGGGGCCAGGGGCAGAATAATATGGTTTGGATCTGTGTCCCCACAAAATATTATGTCAAATTGCAGTCCCCATTGTTGAAGGTGGGGTCTAGTGGGAGGTGATTGGATCATGAGATGGGTTTCTCATGAATGGTTTAGCACCAACCCCTTGGTGCTATTCTCATAATAGTGAGTTATCATGAGATCTGGTTGTTTAAAAGTATGTAGCACCCCCCCTCTCTTTTGTTCCTGCTCCCACCATGTGAGAGGCCTCGCTCCCCCTTTGACTTCTGCCATAAGGGTAAGTTCTGTGAGGCTGCCCCAGAAGCAAGCAGATGGCAGAATCATGCTTCCTGTACAGTCTGCAGAGTCGTGAGCCAATTAAAACCCGTCTTTATAATTCCCAGTCTCCAGTATTTCTTTATAGCAATGTGAAAATGGATACATGCAAGATGCTTTTTAAAAAGTTAAATATCTAACAAAAACAAATATAGTGTATTCCTCTGCCTCTTAATAAAATGGTCAATCAATAAAAATACACCACCTTCTAGAGATCGAATACAATAAGATTGGAACACAAAGCCTAGCTTAATGTTCAAATAAATATTAATATAAGTATTAAATTATAAATGATCGAAATAAGACATGACCATATTATGTTTGTTGGGATTTGGTAAGTTACAGAATAAATAATCTAAAAATTTTACTTATAGTTTTTTTCCCTCCTTCCCCCTAACCAAGAATCCTGTATCTGGCAAAACTGTTTTTCAAAAGTAAACAGAAAATTAAGGCATTTCTAGACAAACAAAACTAATGCAGTCTGTTATCACTAGACCTGCCATTCAAGAAATGCTCAAGGGAGGCTCGGCATGGTGGCTCATGCCTGTAATCCCAGCACTCTGGGAGGCCAAGGCAGGCAGATCACTTGAGGTCAGGAGTTCGAGACCAGCCTGGACAAGATGGTGAAATCCTGTCTCTGCTAAAGATACAAAAATTAGCCTGGCGTGGTGGCGTGTGCCTCTAATCCCAGCTACTCAGGAGGCTGAGGCAGGAGAATCACTTGAACCAGTGAGGCAGAGGTTGCCAAGAGCTGAGATAGCCCCCCCAGCCTGGGCAACAGAGCAAGACTCCATCTCAAAAACAATAAAAAACAAATGTAGTTATATCAGTCAAGGTGAATACATGAGCAATTATAAGGTAAATATTATTGTTACAATGGTTTGTAATTCCACTTTTTGTTTTTTAATGATATTCTATGTATTGAATAAACCTAAACATAAATATACCAAAAAAGATATGAGGCTAAAATATTTAAAAAACAATTAATAGTCTAAAAGCTAGTATGATTGTAACTTGGTTTATAATTCAACACTTGTTTTCTATAAAATTAGAAAGACTAATTCATCTAAAAGAATTATTATTTTATGTTTTGGGACACATAGTATATAAAGTTGTAATTATGTGATATCACCAACAACTGAAAGATGTTGGAAAAGAGCTGCTAAAGGACAAGGGTTTTTATATGCTGTTGAAGTTAATCTGATATATTTTCAAATTAGAGTGGTGTATCCTTAGAATATTGAGTAGTCACAAAGCAAATAGTTGTAGACTATATACAAAAGGAATAAAAAAAGAATTTAAATGTTTTATTACAAAGAATAAACAACATAAAAGAAGATATTAACACAAGAAATAAATATCTATAAGGCTGTAAAAAACAAATAGCAAAATGTTAGAACTCCCTTTTTATCAGTGATTATAATTGTGCCTCAATATCCATGGGGAATTGGTTTCAGAATGTACCACTGACACCAAATTCCACTGACACCAACATCTCTTATATAAAATGGTATAGAAATAGTCTTATGTAAAATAATAAGAAAAAAATGTCTATACATGTTCAATACAGAAGCAATCACCATTTTTTAAAATATTTTTGATCTACAGTTTGTTGAATTCACAAATTCAGAACCCACAGATACAGAGGGCCAACTCTACTTTCAACATAAATGGTTTAAATTCTCTAATCATGAAACAGAAATTGACAGAATAGATTTTTAAAATTATTCAACTATATGCTGTCTACAAGAGGTTCCTTTTTAGGTCAAATGACACAAATACATTGAAAGTGAAAGGATGAAAAAAGATATTTCATGCAAATAGTAACCAAGAGAGCAGGAGTGGCTGGATTAATATCAAAGGATAGAGATTGAAGGGAGAAATAAACAGTTACATGATAATAGTTAGAAATTTTAATACTTCACTCTTGCTAATGGATAGAACAACCAGACAAAAACTAAGTGAGAAAACATAGGATTAAAACAACACAATAAACTAACTAGGCATAGCAGACGTATAAAGAACACTCTACCAAAAACAGCATATACAGCATGTACATTCTTCTCCAGTGCATATGAGAATTTTTCCAGAATAGAGTTAGGCCTAACAATTTGTTAGGCCACAAATTGTTTTGATGTATTTTAGAAAGATATAGATAGACACCATGCAAAATATTTTCTTAAACCACAGTAGGATGAAGTTAGTTCACAGATTCATGGAGTAAACAACGTTCTTTTAAACAGCCAATGAATCAAAGACAAATTCAAAAGGGACATTGGAAAATATTTAGAGACTACGGAAAATCAAAACATAACATACTAAACCTTATGAGTGGCAATGAAAAGCAGTGCTAATGGGAAATTTATAGCTAGAAACACATTAAACACAAGTTCTCAAATTAACAGCTGAACTTTACAACTCATAAAAATGGAAGGAGAACAAACTAAGCCAAGGTAGAAAAAGGAAAATATAATAATAATGATTACATAGACATAAATGAAATTAAAAAATAGGAAAACAATAGAGAAAACCAATGAAACCAAAAGTTGGTTTACTGAAAAGCTCAACTAAACTGACAAAATCTTAGCTATATGGACTAGTAAAAAAAAAAATTCAAAATACTAGAATCAGAAATGAAAGTTGGGACATTACTACTGATTCTACAAAAATAAAAACCATTATAGAGAGTGCTATGATAAATTCTACACCAACCAATTGGATAATTTAGATGAAATGGACAAAATCCCAAAAACACAAAAGCTACCAAGACTAAATCACAAAGAAATAGAAAATCTGTATATACCTACAACTAGTGAGGAAATTTAATCAGTAATTAAAAAAAAAAAAAGTCCTAGATTTGATGGCTTCATTGGTGAATTCTACCTAATATTTAAATAACTAACACAAATTATCCAACTTTTCCCAAAAAATGTAGATGAGGAAAGACTTTGTAACATATTCTATGAGGCCAACATTACTTGCTAACAAAGTCAGACAAAGACACCACAAGAAAAGAAAGCTACCAATCAATATCCTTTACAAACATTGATGCAAAATCATCAACAAATACTAGCAAATGAAATTCTGCAATAGATTTCAAGGATTATAGACCATGATCAAGTGGGATTTATTCCTGGAATGCAAGTATGGTTTAACATATGAAAACTGATCTGTGTAAGACATCACATTAACAGACTGATAGGGAAAAACACATGATCATCTCAATTGATGCAGAGAAAGCATTTGACACAAATTAACACCCTATCAATAAGCTAGGAATAAAAGAAAACTACCTCAACATATAAAAGCTATATACGAAAAGCCCACATACTACACAATGGTAAAAAGCTAAAAGCTTTTACTGTCATAACAGGAACATAGCAAGGATCCTTACTTTCGCCACTTCCATTCAACACAGTACTTGAAGTTCCAGCTAGAACAATTAGGCAAGAAAAAGAAATTAAGCCATCAAAATTGAAAAGAAAGAAAAAAAAATCCTTTTTATAGATGTTACAATCCTATATGTAGGAGGCTCTAAAACAGGCCTATACATGAATTGAGCAGAGTAGCAGAATTCAGCTAAACAAACAAAAATCAGTTGCATTTTTATATACTAACAGTGAGCAAACTGAAAAAGAAATTATAAAAATAATAAAATAATTTCACTGGCATAGCATTCACAAAGAATAAAAACTTAGAAATTAAACAATAAGACGAAAGAATCATACAATGAAAACAACAAAATATTGCTGAGAAATTAAAGAAGACAAATTAGTGGAAACACATCTTCTGTTCATTGATTGAAGGGCTTTATATTTTTCAGATATCAATACTGCCCAAAGTGATCTACAGATTCAAAGCCATTTCTATTAAAATCTCAATGACACCTTTTAGAGAAATAGAAATACCTATAGTAAAATTCATATGGAATTAAAAAGTACCCCAGATATCTTAAAAAAAAAAAAAAAATTGAAAGAGAACAAAGTAGGAGGACTCACATTTCATGATTTCAAAATTTACTACAAAGCTGTAGTAATCAAAACAGTCTGATACTGGCATAAAGGCAGACATGTAGACTAAGGAAATAAAATACAAGCCTAGAAATAAATGTTTAGAGATATGTCAAAAAATAATTTTTGACAAGGGTGCCAAATCCATTCAATAGAGAAACGGCAGTCTTTTCAATAAATGATGCTAGGAAAACTGTATATTCACAAGCAAAATAATAAAGTCAGACACCTAACACCATATACAAAATTAACTTAAAACGGATAAAAAATCTAAATATAAGACATAAAACTATAAGAGTCTTAGAAGAAAACATAGGGCAAACGTTAATGACATTATATTTGGCAATGATTTTTTGGATATAAAACCAAAGGCACAGGCAATCAAAGAAAAATATAGATAAATTGACTTCATATTGTTTTAATTGTGTATCTAAAGACAAGATCAACAGAGTAAAAAGGCAACCTGAAGAATGGAAAATAATATTTGCAAAATGTAATATTTGAGATACATACACACACACACACACAGAGAGAGATAATTTTTGCCTTGTATATGTATATACAGGATATATAGAATATATAAGAAATGCCTGAAAACAACAAAAAAAAATCAAAAATAGGCAAGGATTTGAATGAACATTTCTTCAAAGAAGATATATAAATGGCCAAAAAATACATAAAAAGATTATCAACATCACTAATTATTATGGAAATGAAAATCAAAATTACAATGAGATAACACCTCACACCCATTAAGATGGCTAGTATAAAAAAAACAAACAAACAAAAACAGAAAATAACAAGTGTTGGTAATGATGTGGAGAAACTGAAATCCTCATTCACTGTTGGTAGGACTGTAAAATATATATACTGTTAAATACAGTATGGCAGTTTCTCAAAAAGTTAAAAATGAAATTATAATATGATCTAGCAATTTCATTTACGAGTATATACCAAAACAAGTTGAAAACAGGGTCTCAAAGAGATAGTTGTATAACCACGTTTATAGCAGCAATATTCACAATAGTTAATATGGCTAATATGTAGAAACAAAACAGGTGTACATCAACAGATGACTAGATAAGCCAAATGTGGCACATGCATACAATAAAATATTATTCAACCTTAGAAAAAAGTATAATTATGATATATTCTACAACATGGATTAATTTTGAGGACATTGTACTAAGTGAAATAAGCTAGTTTCCAAAAGACAAATACTATATGATTTCACTTACATGAGATCCAAATCACAGAGACAGAAAGTAGAATGATGGTTGCCAAGAGAAGGGGGAAATGGGGAGTTACTGTTTAATGTATATAGAGTTTCAGTTTTATAATATGAAAATAATTATAAAGATGTATGGAGGTAATGGTTGTAAAACAGTATAATTATTTAATATGACTGAACGTTACACTTAAAATGATTAAGAGGGTAAATGCTACATTATGTGCATTTCACCACAAAAAAATAAATTGAAAAAAAAATTCAATACCTTGAGCCAGTATCAGTCTGAGCTGACTGCCTGGGGAATGTATTTGTAAATTTTTCTGTGTTCATGGCTAGTTGACTATTGTCAAATATAGTTTTCAAACATATTTGAAACAAAACATATTTTAAATTTAAAATATATGCTCAGTGTTACATATAAGTGAATTACTATTCTGCCATTAATTGCTGTATAAAAGTACTCCAAACTTTGTGGTATAAAACAGCAACTGTTGACTAGAAAATCAGGTAAGGCACTACGGAAACAGCTTTTCTCTGCTCCATGAAGTCTGGGACCAAGACAGAAACTGAAGCTCTACTTGGACAACAATGATCTCAGGATAAAGGAAAAAGAGTAAGAGAGGTGATAAAGCTATGTTTTGGTTCAGAAATCTGTTCAGTGTTGCTCACATGCCATTAATGTGGAAGGAATATATGATCCTCCCACTGGAAGCACTGCAAATCACAAGGTAATGGGTAGGAATGCACAGTCATTTTGGAGGCTTGGAAGAAGTGGCAGTAATAGATTCTATCTCTTGCTACTGTTGTAGAATTTTCTCCTTAGTTTGGCTAAAAACAGTCTCTTGTCATACGACCAGGAAACATAAGGCTCGCGGACACAAAGAAGGATGAGGAAAATGGAATTTCCTGGGTGAATAGGATAATGCAAAAATAACTCACAGCAAAGCAAGAGAGAGTCCCGCTGGCACGTTTCCCGCCTCAGAAATTGAATTCCAGGTCACCATCCAGAACTGAAGAGGCCAGGCTCCTCCCCACTGCGAACCGGCGCAAACTTTCCGAAGCTCCACCCTGTCCTCCCAGTGCGCAGGTGAGCATTGTTCAGGGAGAATCAGTCAGGAAAGGGCGGGCTTCATCCGGGACCAGCAGTCCAGTTTTTCAGCCTTCAGGCTGTTTTAGACTTGAAGGCAGGGTTTCGCTGGAGACCATTTGCGGTCTCCTGTCTCTGTCACTATGATTTGTAGTGACCTTTTCCAATCTCCAGATAGTTCTTAAGACCCTGTAGCTTTGGGAATCTGGTGTTCTAGGCTTGGACTCTAAACAAACAAAAATTACAAATTATATTTTACAAAACATTTCTCTTGAGCCATCTCAATTTGCCTCTTAAATGATCTTCATAGATTTATGAGTATGCCTTTGCCAACAAAAACAATAACTTGCAAATTGTAAATCTTTCAGAATGGAAAACAAAGACTGATCAGGATTCCTGCACTCACCTCCCAGATCAAACTGACAATTACCCATCAGCTGTCCCAGAGGGTTACGAATTTTCAGAGGAATGACTTCTGTATATGGGTGTGTGTTTAAGCAAATATTTGTCACCCTTTACCTTAATTGCAGCTACTTATTTCCAAGTGGTTATTTCAACTGAAAGGCAGAAGGGCTGTAGGCATGAAGCATGTCAGCCTCTTTGAAAGTGTGAGTAACAATGGAAATGCAAAGTATTCTTAGCATTGAATGATGACAATCTAATGAAAGCTACAAATGATGAAGTTGTCCGCAGATATTGTTTGGTTATCATTAACAAATCACATTATCTTCCCCTTCTCTCTGCAGCAATCAGTCTCCTGAAGCAAACTACATGTAAATTCTTTTGACAGAAGGCAATTCCTTTTCTCTATTTCCTCCTTAACTCCATAATGAAATCCTAATGAATACTAAAGGTTTCTGTGAGTAGTACAGTATTCATCTATTGTATTACTGATTGAAAAGAACTTGCTGCATATTCAGAGAGATATAAAGGACTTGATTTTCAAACAAATAGTTTTGATAGGCAGATTCAGGACAAATCTAAATTGTATTTAATTATGCTACTGTTGCAGTGCTCTTATAACAATTTTTCACGTCAAGTTATTATCTTTAATATCTTTAAGAACTATTGTAATATGTACAGCCTATTTCCTGATTAGCTACATCCATTTTAATATTATTTCCACCTATCAGTACTATGGGAATAATGGCATAATAGTAGTCTAGGAAGTCAAAATATTGTCCTAAATAAAACCTCTAGGGATGAAGTCTTGGAACACATATGCCTAAAAAGAGGGGTGTCTTCTAGCACTAATTTGATGGCCTTTCTAAAAATAAAAATACTTTTGTTTTCATGAACTCTCAATTGCCTACAGGTCTAAACTCCCTTTTGTAAAGGGAATACATATATGTGTGTATATAATGAAAAAATATATACATGTATATAATGAAAAATGTGCTGTTTCAAGGGTGTTTATTATGGCATCCCAAACTAATGAATGACTTGCTGCAGCCAAAAGCTTGAGGCTTCAAACCTGAACACTTCTACATATAACTCATCCTATGTGCTCACTGTACCTTTACAGTGTTAACAGAGAAAAATATGAATACATCCAAAAAGTTTTAACTCAGAAGAAAAAGCAAATGTGATTTTTTTAAAGTTAGACTTCAAAATAAACTCAGTGGAAAATTATTGCCACTTGGAAAGAATTAGCTTCATTATACTCTATGTCTTTACAAAAAGTCAGGAGCCTAAAAATATAATTTCCTTGAATTTTCACCTTTTGATGTTATTTCCATTTTTATTAGTTTCACTTTAATCCATATTTTATGTTTTCCTAAATATATTTTTGATTCCTCTTTATTTAGGCATGGAAAACAAAACAGGATAAGTGACCCAATAAATCTTTGAATTACACTACTGGGCATTTCGCATTTATCATTTTCTTTAACTTACAAAATGAAAGACCAATTGTATCCAAGTTTGGCTACCAAAATGAAGTTTACCAAGATACCGTTTATCTTGATTTTGTTATTAATCTATCATCTTGAAACCACATTTCATTCACTTGAAGTTTTCAAATAGTGTTATCTTCTGTGATTACACCGATTTGATTCCACAATTGGTAAATTCTTAAATCAAACGGTAGAGTCTATGTAGAAACAAAGTGATATAAATTTTTTTATAATCTTTTCTTCTAATTTCTTTAAGAACTACTGTGAGGTGCTCTTTAATTGTGGAAATAATTACACCTTATATAGTTATTAAGAACTAACTCAAAATGAGCCATCTCAGCTTGGTCTTGTATTTCAAAGGAATAAAACTCACTGTACAAATACATAAATAATAAGATACTCATAAAATAAGAGGTTAATCATGAGTAAAATATGGTTTTAAATATGTGACTGAAAACTATAGAAACACTGAAGTACAATCAAGGTGATGAGGGTATAATCTCTATAGCAGGTACTAGAATGTGATTGTAATTAAGAAAGGTGGAACCCAATCAACTGTATTATAAACTGTGAAAAAGCATTTAAAGTACATGAAAAGATAATTCAGATACGTGAAAATACAAATGACTAATGAATAAGATTGTACGTTCATCTAGTAACTTAATTAAAATAATAGTGAGAGGTCATTTTTGCCTATCAATTTGTCAGTTTATCAATAGAATAATACCAAATGCTTGCACAAGTTAAACAAAGAAAGTAACTTCACACATTTCTGTTGGAATATAAATTTTGACCTATTCCAAAATGCAATTAATAAAAATGTATTAATAACTGTTGAGTATATTTCTAGTATTTTTATTAAAACTACTTTTAAGGAGTTATTCTATGGGGATTGTGTCTCGAAATGTATAGAATTATATACCAAGCTGTTTATTGCATTTGTTAATAATAAAGTTATAAATAACCCAAATGCCAAGAATGAGAGACTGATTAAATATATACATTATTTGATATAATGAATTATTAGCAGTCTTCAATTTTTTTTTGGAGAATTTAATAGCATGTTAATGTGTAAAAACATGTACATTTTAATTCATTTTACTATTCAATTATGTTACCTTCATGTATAGAAATATGCTAGTTAAGAACATTAAAATGTTAAACATTGTCGCCTTTATATTCTGAAATTGTGGTTAATTTTTGCTTAATTACTAACATACATAATATATAAATACTTAAGTGGTATCTTTATTTTGGCAATGTTTATTTATATTTACTTCTTAATAGGTTCTCAAACTTACCTCTGCTACTTGCTTTTTACAAAATTAACAGTACTGGCTGGGCGCGGTGGCTTACGCCTGTAATCCCAGCACTTGGGAGGCCAAGGCAGGAGGATCACAAGATTAGGAGTTCGAAACCAGACTGACTAACATGGTGAAACCCCGTCTCTAATAAAAATACAAAAACTTAGCTGGGCGTGGTGGCACACGCCTGTAATCCCAGCTACTCAGGAGGCTGAGGCAGGAGAAACACTTGAACCCAGGAGGCAGAGGTTGCATTGAGCCGATATTATGCCACTGCATTCCAGTCCAGTCTGGGCAATAGAGCGGGACTCCATCTCAAAAAAAATAATAATAACAGTATGTTATTGTAATTTCATTCTGTTGTATGTAACTGTTGGTCATTTCCCTTTACTCTCAAAAGAGTTGGGTTTTGCTGCATAATAAATCATATCAAAACTCAGTGGCTTAAAAGAGCATTCAAGGATAAGCTCACAATTCTGTGGGTCAACAACTTAGGTCAGGCTTAAATAGACAATACTTATTATGCTGGTTTTCCTATGCACACATGTACAGCTATAACCACCTCATAGATTTGTGTGGAACTTGGACACTCAAGGATGGCATTCCTTACATGTTTGGTGATCCGTGCTAGCTGTCAGTAAGGGATGGCTGTCTGCTCAGGTCATAAAGTTAACTGGAAAAACATGTTTTCAGCCAGTTGGCATGGGCTTGTACAAATAGTGGCAGTGCAGAGTTTCCATGAGCCACAAGCTCCAATGAACAAGCATTTTTTAAGTTTCTTCTTGAAACTCATTTGCTGTTGTCCCACTGGCCAAAGCATATGGTGAGGCCCAGAGTCAGTAAGCAAAGGTGCTATCTAAACACATGGATTAAGGAAGAGATAAATAAAAATTGGGATTGTTACTGCTACAATCCACTATACTCTTCTATTTTATTCTATATACAGTCAGCCCTCTGTATCAGTGGGTTCCTCAGCTGTGGATTCAACCAAACACAGATGGAAAATACTTTTCAAAAAATTGTGTCTGTACTGAACCCGACAGACAATTTATTGTTATTATTCTCTAAACAATATAGCATATCAACTATTTACATAGCATTCACATTATGTGAGATATTATAAGTAATCTTGAGATAAGTTAAAGTTTATAGGAGGACGTGCATCGGTTATATGCAAATACTACACCATTTGGTAGTGGGGACTTGAGCAACTGCAGATTTCAGTATCCAAGGGAGGCCTGGAACCGATCTCCAACAACAAATAGAGATGACTATATTGCCACAGCTTATTTATCCATGTTTCTCTCAACATTTAGATGGTTCCTGGAATTTGTTTTTATGAACAGTTTTACTATGAACGCTTTTGTATGTCCTCTGTTTATAGGTGCAAGAAGTTTTCTTAGATCCTTAACTAGGAGTAGAATTTCTGGGAAAATATGTATAGTCAATTGTATAGAATATATCATTTTTTCCTATCAAGATTGTTTCAACTATACTCCCACTAGCAATGCAGGGCACAGACAATTGAAACAAATCATTAACAGTACGTAGTTTTATTTTTAAAAATATCATTTTATCTTTCTTTTTTTTCCTTTTTGAAATTGAATCTCACTCTGTCACCCAGGCTGCAGTGCAATGACATGATCTCAGCTCACTGCAACCTCCACCTCCCAGGTTCAAGCAATTCTCCTGCCTCAGCCTCCTAACTGGAATTACAGGTGCCCACCACCATGCCTGGCTAATTTTTGTATTTTCAGTAGAGACAGGGTTTTGCCATGCTGACCAGGCTAGTCTTGACCTCCTGACCTCAAGTGATCTGCCCACTTCAGCCTCCCAAAGTGCTGGGATTATAGGCATGAGCCACCCACCCCAGGCCATTTTATCTTTATTATTGAAAACTAACAGTTAAATTACAAAGTAACAAAGGTAATTTGAGTTAAGTAAGGAATGGGCTACATTAAACATACAATATGAATGTTAGAATGTGTAAACTGTTTGCTCAGTACTTCATTCATTCGAAAACATTTATTAGGTACCTTATAGAACACTGTGTTCAGAGCTAAATATAATTGTAAAGACATGTTCTTTGTCTTCAAGGGCTTATGATTTATTCCAGAGTTTGAAAAAATAAATAATTAACAGAAACAGCTAACACATCATGCTTTCTATGTACTAGATGTTGTTCCAAGTACCTGGCATATATTAACTCACATAATCCTCACAATAGTCCTATGAGAGTGACACTGTTTTCATCCCCATTTTACAGATAAGGAAACTGAGGCAGAGGTTAGTATTTTACACAAGATCAACCAACTACTAAGTAGTGGATCCAGGACTCAAACCCAGGCACTCTGTTCTCAGAAGCTTCATCTACCCTTTAATCTCCATCTACCCCTCAACTCTTCTATTCACTCAAAAAGTAGTGAAACAAATATGAACAGCAATATGCTCAGCAGATTAACATGTAATAGAAATCTGCTTATTTGAATTGGACCTGACCTATTTAATAAAATCTCCAAGATTTTTATACCATAACTACCAAATCACATAGCAAATGAAAATAAATACAATCATGACGTGTGATCTTTTTCTTTGTTTTTTAGTCAATTATCATTAGACAGAAAACAAGTATTTTAATATGCTAAATTAACTCTGCCTAACTTATATAAGAGTTATTGTTCTTCTTTTCCATTATGTGAATCAAATGTGGCAGACCTATATACAGGTTGAGTATCCCTTATCCAAAATGCTTGGGACCAGAGTGTTTTGGATTTCAGATGTTTTCAGATTTTGTAATATTTGCCTTACTTACTGATTGAGCATCCCAAATCCCAAAATCTAAAATCTGAAATGCTTCTATGAGCATTCATTTTGAGCATCATGTTAGTGCTCAATAAAAGTTTCAGATTTTGAACAATTTCAGATTTGAGATTTGAGATGCTCAACCTGTATATGTATACATATTTACATATGTATATGTATATATACACATATCACATATTATATATTACATACTACTTGCTATGTACAATGTATTATTTATTACATTTTATGTTATATATATGTAAACAAACACATATGTATGTATAAAACAGTGAAGATTTATCATTTTGCATTCTTCATTATCCATTTTCCCTAACAGCAGCTTTATTTATTTTGAAAAATTACTCATTTCAAGCAAAGAGTGGTCTTGTTGGAACAGTAAATTTGGATGCTGATATTGTTTGGCTCTGTGTTCCCACACAAATCTCATTACACAGTGTAATCTTCATGTGTGGAGGGAGGGACTTGTAATCCCAACGTGTAGAGAGAGGAAAGTGATTGGATTTGGGAGAAGTTTCTTCCGTGCTATTCTCATGATAATGAGTGAGTCTCATGAGATCTGATGGTTTTAAAAGTGGCAGTTTTTTGTCTGTGCTCACATTCATGCTGTTTCCTGCTGCCTTGTGAAAAAGGAGACTGCTTCCCCTTCTTCCATGATTGTAAGTTTCCTGAGGTCTCCCTCCCCGTGCTTCTATCATGCCTGTGGTACTTTGAGTCAATTAAACCTCTTTCCTTTATAATTACCCGGTCTCAAGTAATATTCTTTACAGCAGTGTGAAAACAGTCTAATACAGATGCCCTGCTTCCCACTAATGGGAGCCAAAGGAATATCTCAAGGAGGCCTCCTTTAACCACAAAGGTATAGTCAAAGCAGAGTCATGTGAAAGACATCCCAAGTATTATGAGACTTGGCTGTCCCAATGGGTCATTTGCAATCCAAAGGAATCATACTCCCTCAATATACCCCTCACTGGAATAAAGTATTCTTTGTTCATTATAATAACGTGATCTTTTAATGGATAGTCCTAGAATTATTCTAAGAATTTCATTCATTGGATGTGTTCAGTATTTTGATACTCAGAGATAGCAAATTATAAATAATACTTAAAAATCAGTACAGTATTGTGTATGCTAACTCAGAAACTACTCATTTATGTCTCAATCCCCTATTATTTCCCTCCTGAACACCAGGCTATAGTTTATTTCCTAACTTCCGATGCATTTAGATGTGGTCATCTAAGTAATTCCTGGTCAATGAATGAAGAAAAGGTAAGGTACTCCATACCCAAGACTAATTCATAAAACTTTCCATGCAGCTACCCTCCCTCCTCTTCAATCTGTCACTCATTATTGATTCCCAGAGCAACCTTTAAAGTCAAAAGGGAAGTTGGCAAATCCTACATCAACCTGAGTCTCTTGTGACAATGTTGCCATTTATACTTGCTATTTGCTCTTGCCTGAAAGTTCTTCCACCAATATCTCATAAGTCTGCCTAAACCTCTGTCGGGCTTCTGCTTAAATACTACTTTATGGACAAGGACTTCCCAATATACCTTATTTAAAGTAGCAGCATACTTGAGGACACTCTGTGCCTTTTTATTCTGATTCAGTTTTCTCTTATAACATTACTTTCTTGCACACTTCTTTTTTTGTCCATTACCTGTCTCTATCTACAGAATATATGTTTCATGAAGGATGAAGCTCATCCGTCATGAGCTTCAACTTTTTTTCAATGCTATGTACCCATAACTAAATAGAATGCTACAATGAATATTTCTTGAATGCATGAATGAATAAATAAATGGCTATTGGGCATTGTGCTTGAATTTCAAGATATTACATATGTTAAGTGGAATCATGAAAAGAGAAATCTTATATATTAATGTTTTCAAGAGTTAAATGATATATTTTTAAACAACATAAATATAATGAGAGATAAAGAAAAAACTTCCCTTAGAGTTAGAGTTAGTATATAAATTAGAAAAAGAAAAAAAAGGAGAAATGACAGAGAATAATTACAAGGAAAGTTCAAAGGCAGATTGGTTTAAACGTTACTTGTAAATTGTCTCTATTTTGATTCGCTGGTGATTCTTGTTCTGTCACATGGATAATAGAGCAGGAAGAAAGGTGAGGAGAAAAAGAAATACCAGACATTTAAATTATAACCCAGCAAAAAGGTCAAAGAAATGCTGCTTAACACTTTTCTTCTTAAGGTAGAGGAAATATTAAAAGAACTAACAGCTCAAGAATAGAAGAGCATTTGCCACATTCATGCCAAACTCAAATTGGTTTCCAGAGAAATAATAAAAATGACATTCTTTTTGCAAGCAAAAAAAAATGCAGAAGTAAAAATGCAATATTACAAATAGAAAACAGCCATCCCTCTGACTAAGTGTCCATTTCATGGACCTGCTTCATCAGTTGTTGTGTTTCCCGATCAGTTACTGTTACATATCACCCAACAGATTAGAATTCACTGGAACAGTCTAGCTGACTTGACATGACCATGGAGAAAAAGAGGCCTTATTTATCAGCAAGTTCTGCATTTTTGAATTACTATTACTTTACAAGAATGAAAAAGGATTTTTAAAAAAACATAAATATGGCCTTTAACAAATTTCTAAATTATCTTGTTACTCTTATTATATATACACAGAGAGATGACAAAAAACTAGATTGTAAGAGGTTGGAACCAGAAAACAATGGGAAAAGAATAGCTGTGTCATAACCAACTTATGTGACTTTTTCCATTTAATGCTTCTATCAGTCAGAGTATGCCAGGTTGCACTGAAATAATACACACTCCACAATCTCAATGGCTTAAAGCAATAAAAGTTTATTTGCATGTTACATGTCCACCAAGGGTTTGCTAAGGGATTTGCTCCAGTGGTTCTCATGATAAAACATTTACTAGAACATTACCAATAATCATAGCAGACAAAAAGAGAAGGTAACAAACCACCCAAGTGACATATTAAAATTTTTGCCTACATATTAATGACCAAAGCCTATATATGGCCTCACCTTACTCCTACACCTAAATCCTAACTGACTTAATCATGCAATTCAACCAGGTGCACAGGAAGAAAATCGAATCTGCTAGATAGAAATAGCAAATACTACAATGCTTATAAAAATCTACTTGAGTAGTAAAACTAAGCCTCAGGGAAGTTAAATAACTTACTCAATGACACTTGTCATTGTAGCATAGCCAGTTTTGAAATTCAGGCTTTTCTGATTGTAGGAAAGAAAGCAATAAGAATTAGCAGATGGTGAGGATGAGACCTTGATTAATTCAATGTTACTAATCCCTTGCTACTGGAAGTGTTGTTTGTGGAACAGCAGCATAGCATCACTGGAGAGTTTATTAGAAATGCACAATCTCAGCCCCACCCCAGATACTAAATCAGAATATGCCTTTTAACAAGGTCTCCTGGTGACTCATGTGTATATTCAAGTTTGAGAAGTACTGTATTAAACTTTATCTCTAAGCGCATATTAAGTTACATTGGAAATAATGTATTACGGTTCCCTGCTTCACCCATTCTTTGTTCAGGCAAATGGCCAATGTAAGGCTAATCCCACCCTAAGGAGGCGACTAGCCCATCTCTCACCCTCTAGATTTCCAAGGCATGTGTGAAACATTAGTCAATTGTATTGCCGTAACTCAGAGTCTACATATCACACTCTCCTGGTTAGGGTTGTTAGATTTAGCACTTTAAAGTATAGGACTTTCAGCTAAATTTGAACTTTAGATAAATAACAGATGTTTTTTAAGTTCTAAATTTGGTTTTTATTTATTATGTTTTGTAAATACGAATTATGCAAAAATTCAAAATAAATATATAAAAATCAACTAATACATGCTTTTTTTTTTTTCTTTTTTCTTTTTTGCAAATGGAGTCTCACTCTGTCACCCAGGCTGGAGAGCAGTGGTGCATTCTTGGCTCACTGCAAACTCCAACCCCTGAGTTCATGCCATTCTCCTGCCTTAACCTCCCGAGTAGCTGGGACTAAAGGTGCCCGCCACCATGCCCGGCTAATTTTTTTGTAATTTTAGTAAAGATGAGTTTTCACCGTGTTAGCCAGGATGGCTTGATCTCCTGACCTCGTGATCCGCCCACTGCGGACTCCCAAAGTGCTGGGATTACAGGCATGAGCCATAAAATACATGCCTATTTTAATGAAACTATAATAATATACCAAAGTATATGAAGTAAAAAAAGAAAGTCACTCCCTGAAAGAGCAGTCACTGTTAATAGTATTCTTCTAGACCCTTTTTCTATTCAAGGATATGTTTTCATGTCACTATATGAAGATTACGCTCATTACCCTCTCTCTACTGCAGTGCTGTATTCTATAGTATGAATGCATCACAATTTATCTATTTTCTTATTGATA
Source organism: Theropithecus gelada (assembly GCF_003255815.1). NCBI lineage: Eukaryota > Metazoa > Chordata > Mammalia > Primates > Cercopithecidae > Theropithecus > Theropithecus gelada. The sequence goes on along the minus strand of NC_037679.1, from coordinate 31,938,018 downwards.
GACATTTAGAGACTCTCTCAAGTTTAAATTATTTTAAATATGCTTATGCCTATGCATTATTTGTTATTTTTTGCTCTTAAATTATATTTTTTAATTGATACATGGTATTTGTACATATTAATGGGGTACATATGATATTTTGACACATGCATACAATGTATAAATGTGTAATGATCAAATCAGGATATTTAGGCCATCCTTCCCCTTGAACATTTATTATTTATTTGAATGGGCACTATTTTAAATATTCTTTTCTCGGTATTTTGAAATACACAAAATATTATTGTTAACTGTAGTCCCCTCAATATGGATGCAACTTGAGGTGATCGTGTTAAGTGAAATAAGCCAGGTACAGGAAGACAAATATCATATGCTCTCACTCATATTTGGGAGCTACAAATTTGATCTCATGGATGTAGAGAAATTGGGAAGGGTGTGGAGTGGAAGAGGGGATGAAGAGGGATTTTTAATGGGTACAGAAACATGATTTAATATAAGGAATAAGCTGTAGTGTCAGATATCATTTTTAATATAAGTATGTGCTCTGAAACATTTTGGATATGTTCTTACTAAAAGACCATTCATTATTCAGCAATTCTAATTCAGCTTGGGTATCCCATATTTTATCTTTAAACCTTTTAGTAGGATTTACTAGGAAATCCTACTCCTAGCACTTGTGTTGTCATCACTACCTCACTATTCTTCAAACTAGGCAATGGTTTTAGGTAGAGAGGGACTTCCTCAGCACTCTCCTTGAGTGATGGTACACATGGATCTCTTAGCTTTATACCAAAAAGGAAAAATCCTTTTCACAAATCCACCAATCTCCACTTTTTAAAATATTTCAAGGTGGGGCTCGGTGGGGCTCGCTAGGTCACGCCTGTAATCCCAGCACTTTAGGAGGCTGAGGTGGGCGGATCACTGGAGGCCAGGAGTTCAAGACCAGCCTGACCAACGAAACCCCGTCTCTACTAAAAATAAAAATTAGCCAGGCAGGGTGGTGCACACCTATAATTCCAGCTACTTGGGAGGCTGAGGCAGGAGAATCACTTGAACCCGGGAGGCAGAGGTTGCAATGAGCTGAGATTGTACCATTGCAATGCAGCCTGGGCAACAAGAGTGAAACTCCATCTCAAAAAAAAAAAAAAAAAAAAAAATTAAAGAATCAACTTTATGGATGACTACTTTTCTCAATATATTTTGAAAATTTGCATTTTGGTTTAGTAGAGATGCAAGGGTAAAAGCACTCTTATGCATTGCTGGTAAAAATGGTAACTGTTACAACCATGTTTGCATACAACCTAAGTATACTATATTAAAATAAAAAATACCTGGACACTTTGGAAATTGCTTTTCTGAGAAGAATTTATCCACCATGTGATATGCACACTCACATACACACATAGAAATATGTAACATGACACTAATATAAAGATTTTATAAAAAGATTAGTCTAGCAGTATTGATTACAGAAGCAAAAATGAAAAAACTTTATTAAAAATGTAAATTAGCACCAGTTTAGGAATGGCTGAATAATTTGTAATACAAATCTCAATCTAAAATATTAAAAAGACTAAATTAGAACTTTATCAGTTTACTTGGAAAGATTTCCATAAGGTATAGTTGACTGCACAAAAAGAAAACCTAAATTCACAAAAAAGTATATACTATGACCCATTGCTGAAAAAAATAATTTCTTTTAAAATACACTAGGTATATTAATATATACATTTTTTCTTGTAACTTTGGAAAATAAAGAAAATACAGAAGAATACATATGCTTATGTTTAGGGCATGGTAATTGGGATAAATAATGTAGAGCTAGGAAAATCAAGTGGGAGGGCATAGTTTAGAAAATTTTTAGGATAAAAAAGGTTTGCAAATTTATATGATTTTAAAATATTTAAATATGTATGCATTTCTACATGTATGTAGATGTCAAAAATAAAATATTAAAAATCTACTCTTTAAGAAATTAAGAAAATAATGGATATTATTTTTTGCTAAAAGCAAACTTCTCTTTTTCAGTGTACAAATTCCACTTTCAAAAGCTCTTTTACCACATATTGACTCTTTCCATTAAACCACTTAGATCTAGCCTTTATTATTGATTTTCGTATATAACCTTTACCCTAAGGCTTCAAGCTAACTTTGTATAAGTAAATTGTTCAATCATTAAAATAGTTTAAATACCACAGGCAGTAGTTTCAGTTGTTTATAGGCATATATGGTAATAAATAAATAAATAAATAAAAAGTAAATACTTTCTTCTAAATCCTAAAAGGCAGACAAGTTGATTTTCAGGGAGACAATGGGAGACAATAGTGAACAGAGAAAATTGAAATCTAACAGGAACTTTCTTAAATTGCTCCCACAAAATACAAAACTTACAAACCTATTTATGCCAGCAGATAACATATTTTTCCCTCTTGTTGCATTGGAAGAGATTGTTTCTCCCTTCTAAGCATAGTCTTTTAATAATCTGCTTTGGGACCTCTTCACTTTTGCATTCTGACAATGCTTATGCTATTAATTATTGCCTTGACTTCCTATTTGTGTGCCAGTTCATATTGCCTGGATCCATCTCTCTAACATAAAATTACACAAAATCATCCTTAAACTCCAAAGTTGCCTCCAGCTTATCTCCACACTCTTCTTTACATCTAACTTTTAGAAATAATTGTTCATAGTTGCTATCTCTGTTTCTTCAGCTCCAGTCACTCCTCAGTCTACTCCAAAATGGCTTTCACTCTTGTCTACAGTGATAATTTCCACTGATGTTACCACACCATTGACCTTCATGCCAAAAAATTTATGAATATTATTCTCTTTTTGTCTTATTGAAGTTTCCACAACACCTGAGAATATTGACCAGTCCATAATGTCTAGTGTCCTTGATATTATCCTTCTCTTTTCTGGGTTTCTATGACATAACCCCCTCTTTGTTTCCCAACTGTATCTTTGTTTTCTTTTCAATCTCTTGCTTATGTCCATTCTCCTAGATCCAGTTATTTAACGGTGCAATTTTTCATGGCTAGACGTCTTCTCTTCTCTCTGATTCTCTCTCTCTAAGCAATCAGACCCATGCCCTTAAATACCATCTAGTTGCTGGTGACTTCCATCTTTTTGGCTTCAGCTGAAGTCTCTTCTCTGGAGCACACATCTAACTACCTGCTCAACTTAACTGAATGCCAAAAGCATTTCAAACTCCTCATGTTCAAGGTTCAGCATATTATCTTCCTTCCAAACTTTGACACTCTTTTGCACTTTAGGTACCACACATCCTGCAGATGCATGAACCAAAAACGTAGGCGTCATTATTATTACCTCTCATTCTTTCATAATTATTTAATCATTAAATTATTTAAGTTAATCACTGAAATATATTTTGAACTTCTATTCTTATTACCATCTCCTCTGCAACCAGTCCTTATCCAAGCTACTCTCATCTGCTTCCTGGGTAATATTTATAATGCATTAAAAATATAAATTAATATTATTATAATTATTAGTTAACCTACTGACTGCTTTGCCTTCATCCATATTAGATGCCTCCCACTATTCTTCAAACTAGGCGATGGTTTTTCCAGTAATAAATCTGGTAAGGTCACTTTCTGCTTAAAATTCTTCAATAACTTTAGATTGTCCTTAGGAAAAATCCCAAGATCCTTATTTTTGCCTACAAGGTCCTGTATTATCTGACCCTTGCCATCTTTTTAGTCTTACCTTTCAGATCTTCTTTTCACAGATAAATATTTTTTAATCTCACAATCCTTTTAGATCTTCCTTTTGTCAGGGAAATATTTTTTAACTTCAAAATCTTAGTGAACTTGGTTTATTTTATCTTCTCAGGGAATCATGTTTTCTTCCTTCTGAGTACCCTCAGTTTTTAATTAAATATCTATTAATGCCTACACCTTTCATTTGTAGTCTCCTTTAGAACAGGGAGAGTTTATATTTTCTCACCATTGCATTTCTAGCTCAAGGCCCTTGACATGGCACTTATTCAGTACCAAAAATTGTTTATTAAATGAATGAAGAAAAATAAAAACATAGTAATGTAATCATTGAGAGAACACACTCTCTAAAATCAGATACACTGCAGTTCAAATTCCAGTTCTACGCTTACTAGTTACATGGATAGTCTCTTCTAGTCTCCTCATCTATACTAAGGAAGCAATAATCCTCACTTCTTATAGTTATTAACAATATCAATAGCTAGCTTTAAGTAAGTAATCTGGGTTTGGCACTGGACTAATTACTTTTACATTAATTATCTTACTTAAAATTATTAGTGCTATGGCTGGACCCAGTGGAATTACATGCCTGTAATTCCAGCACTTTGGGAGGCCAAGGTGGGCGGATCACTTGAGGTCAGGAGTTCGAGACCAGCCTGGCCAACATGGTGAAACCCTGTATCTAATAAAAATACAAAAATTAGCCAGGCATGGTGGCACACACCTGTGGTCACAGCTACTCAGGAGGCTGAGGCAGGAGAATTCCTGGAACCTGGGAAGTGGAGGCTGATGTGAGCCAAGATTACACCACTGCACTCCAGCCTGGGGGACAGAGTGAGACTCCATCTGAAAAAGAAAAGAAAAGAAAAGAAATTAGTACCTTAAGGTAGGTATTCAAAATAATTCCAATTTTAGAAGTGAGGAAACAAAAATTTCAAGGGTCGGTTAACTTTACCAAGGTTACACAGCCAGTAAACGGAAGAATTATGAGTAAAGCAGGTCTGTTTGACTCCAAAGTTTATTTTTTAGCCTTATTACTTTAGTCATTATGCTTCCCCCCAATATTTAAATATTGGGTGGCTCAATTCCAATCACATATACACTACTTATTATGGTGTCTGGAACATAGTAAATCCTCCAACTGTAGTTTATTATTTTCTTGATATTATGAATTTCATTAACTAATAATATTGATTAATGTTATCATTATTAACGCAGCTAAGACCCACGAAGTTAAAATACTAGATTTCCATTTTCCTGGAGGATAAATGCATACAGTCAGTAAGTTCTCTGTCAATGCCAATTGCCACAGAGCTGGTGGCTTACATTTAACATAGTGAAGCTTTCTTCCTAGTCTTCAAAATCCCTACAAATTATGTTATGTCCAAGAGTGCTGCCCAATATCTCCAACAACTGAAACTTATCCTCCTCAGTACTCAGTGCAACTTGAACTTCCACTAAAGACAGGGTAATTAATCATAGACCATGAAGCACCATTGCTTTTTACTATTATTTTTCTTCTAAGGTTAGAGGCACCTTGGCATTCCAACTGAATTATAATTTTGCTGAACTCCAGCATCTTGCTACTTTGCAATCCCTAAGCACCCAACCAAATGCTTTGCACAGCATTAGCAAAGGAACAAATATTTGTTAACTGATTGAAAAGAGGCAAAAATAATCATAATAAAAAATTTTACATCCTCTTCAGAGACCAAAATATTAATGTTCAGATGTGAGTAGATTATAGGAGGGATGTTTTAAGTTCAAAGAAAGTTCATTCAGAGGAATGATTTTTTCAGAAGCTTCTCAACAGATAGGTTAATTTCTCACTACGACGACCGATTTCCACAGAGACACTATCATAGCTTACAGGGACATTTCTGTATTTTGAAATCTATAAAATTGTAATAGAATGTATCTTAATAGAGATTTAAGTGACTGGTTTTCCAAGGGCTATTGACATTATCCATATCTCTTGCAATTATAATTATAGCCTGTACACTAATATAAACAAAACAGTGAATGTATGACTGTGAGTTATGAAAATAAAAATATACTTGTAGATATATATCTCCTTATATATTCAAGAGAGATTTTTGAAACACTTGCAATATTAATAGATAAGTATAATGTGTTCCTAATTAACATTAATTAATAAGTAACCACATATACACAAGTATGTTAATAAGCTTTTTCACCTACATATACCTAACTCGTTTGTAATTCCTATTTGTTCCCACTGCCCCTTTTCACTGTGATAAAATGGTATCTTAGTGAGTGCTGTCAAGTTCATGTGTATCTGTTTATTCTATGAACTGATAAGGTTATTTGCCATTAAATTAAAATCTTATAGTCTTTGACATTGAATTAAATTATTCCAATCAACACTAGGGTCCCAGATTTTCTTGTAATTGTTGTTTAGATGTAGAAACTGGTTAGAAAGGGGAAAAGAGAAGATAGAAAAGGCTTGGAGATGTTTTGAAACTACACTTTCATGGCAAGTATACTGATTTGTTTAGATGAAATATTTTCTTGAATTGTCTTTGAATAAACTATTGGAGAATATGTTTGGGGGAAGCTAAAACTGCCATCCACTTCCTTAGTATGTACATCTAATTTTTATGGTGGTGAACCATGAACATGCTGGCCAAATTATTCACAAAGGACAATCTTGGTGTTTCATCTTCCTCAAATCAGTAATTTAAAAAAGTAATAATAATGTTGTTAACTTTCTGTTCAGGCAACATCTAGCTAGTCAAAGCTTTTCCTGGATTTATTTGTGCCTATAGAGTAACTGAAAATATGGTCATTTTAAACTACATATATGTGTAAAAACTTTGGAGTCCTAAATTTTAGGTAAAGGACTTCCTTGCTGACATTTTTCCTTAATATAACAGTATATTATTCAGTTATTTTGCAAATAATATGCTTGAATAAGGAGGGCACATAAATACATCTTTTCTGCAAGTATGTCTTTCAGAAAGGCTAGCCAAATTGACAGTTCACAAACTTAAATTTTAGTGTTTTTTTCCTGGTCTCATGTAAACAGTTTCTCCAGAAATACTTTCAAACACATTGTTTAATCAAGAGAATTATAAAATAAAGAAATCTGTAGAGTGTTATAGAAACAAATACTAATGACTAATAGCATTAAAACTCACATGATATTTCAAGAATATAAATGTTATAAAACAGATGATCTATAGCAGAGCTATATCATGATAAAGTCACAAGATACTGTGAATAGTTTTGACCACTGACAACAGTCACTGCTATTTGTTAAGTTATATTGGTGAATATCTTGCTTATCTTCATCATTTTTCCAAATGAGAGAATGATAGCACAGAGAAGTTTCACTTGTTCAAGATAAAATCACCAGATATTAAAATATTCATCACTAAAATAAAAAAATTTATTAGTTATTAAATGTATGTTTCTTTATTGAAACAATTTTCAGATACAGTTACTAATTGTAGGTTTCTTTATTGATGCATTAAATAGCAAGAGCTGAGTGTCCAATAAGTATAATGTAATAATGAATGTAAACAATAGTTCAAGAAATCTACGACAACTGTCAGTCTGACCTATCTGCAATTTTATTTTTTTATTTTTAAATTTTATTTTTTGTTCAGGGGTATATGTGCAAGTTTGTTAGATAAACTGTGTGTCATGGGAGTTTGTAATATGGATTGTTATGTCACCAAGGGAATAAGCATAGTATTCAATATGTCTTTATTCTCTCCCTCCTCCCACCATCCACCCTCAAGTGGGCCCATTGTCTGTTGTTCCCCTCTGTGTCCGTGTGTTCTCATTGTTTAGTCCCCACTTATAGGTGAGAACATGCGGTATTATTAAGTTTTCTGTTCTTGCATTAGTTTACTTAGGATAATTACCTCCAGCTCTACCAATGTTGCTGCAAACAACACAATCTCATTCTTTTTCACAGTTGCATAATATTCCATGGTGTATATGTACCATATTTTCTTTCTCCAGCCTACCATTGATGGTCATTTAGGTTAATTCCAAGTTTTTGATATTGTGAATTGTGCTGCAATTATGCAAAATAGAAATCATTCTACCATAAAGTCACATGCACACATATTCTGAATATTGTTTATTATTGTTCAATCAATATTCTGAATATGTGTGCATGCGACTTTATGGTAGAATGATTTCTATTTATTTCTGTGTTTTTTACCCAAAAATGAAATTTTGGGGTTGATTGGTAATTGTGTTTTTAGTTATTTGAGGAATTGTTCCACTGCTTTCCATAATGGCTGAACTAATTTACATTCCCACCAGCAGTGTATAAGTGTTCTCTTTTCTCCACAACCTTGGTAGCATCTGTTATTTTTTTACTTTTTAATGATAGCCATCCTGGTGTGAGATGGTATGTCATTTTTTTAATTTGCACTTCTCTAATGATTAGTAATGCTGAGCATTTTTTTTTCATATGCTTGTTGGCCATGTATATGTCTTCTTTTGAAAAGTGTCTGTTCATGTCCTTTGCTCACTTTCTAATGGGGTGATTTGCTTTTTGTTTATTAATTTGTTTAAGTTTCTTTTACATTCTGGATAGTAGACCTTTGCCAGATGCATAGTTTGCCAACATTTTTTTTCCATTCTGTAAGTTGACTGTTTACTCAATAGGTTATTTTGCTGCACAGAATCTCTTAGTTTAATTAGGTCCCATTTGTCAATGTTTGTTTCTGTTACAATTGCTTTTGGCGTTTTGTCATGAAATCTTTGCCAGGTCCTATGTCCAGAATGATATTTCCTAGAATATATTCTGGGTTTTTTATAGTTTTAGGTTCCACATTTAAGTATTTAATCCATCTTGAATTAATTTTTGTATATTGTATAAGGAAGGGATCAGTTTCAATCTTCTGCGTATGGCTAGCCAGTTATTGCAGTGACATTTATTGAATAGAAAGTCTTTTCCCCATTACATGTTTTTGTCAACTTTGTCAAAGATGGGATGGTTATAGGTGTGCAACATTATGTCTGGGCTCTCTATTCTGTTCCATTGGTCTGTGTGTCTGTTGTTGTGCCAGTACCATACTGTTTGATTACTGTAGCAATGTAATGTAGTTTGAAGTCCAGTAATGTGAAGCCTCAAGCTTTGTTCTTTTGTCTTAGGATTGCTCTGGGTATTTGGGCTATTTTTTTGTTCCATATGAATTTTAAAAGAGGTTTTTCTAGTTCTGTGAAGAATGTCATTGGTAGTTTGATAGGAAAAACTTTGAATGTATAAATTGCTTTGGGGAGGATGGCCATTTTAACAATATTGATTCTCCCTATTCATGAGGATGGAATGTTTTTCCATTTGTTTGTATTATCTCTGATTTCTTTCAAATGTGTTTTTCAACTCTCTTTGTAGAGATCTTTCACTTCCTCAGTTACCTGTATTCCTAGGTATTTTATTATTTCTGTGATTATTTTGAATGAGACTGTGTTCCTAAATTGGCTCTTAGCTTGAATGTTGTTGGCAAATTGGTATGCTACTGAATTTTGCACATAGATTTTGCATCTTGAAACTGTGCTAAAGTTGTTTGTCAGATCACAGAGCTTCTCAGCAGAGTATAGGGTTTTCTATTACAGACTCATATCATCTGTAAGAAAGAATAGTTTGACTTCTTCTCTTCGTATTTAAATACCTTCAATTCTTTCTCTTGCCTGAGTGCCCTGGCCAGGATATCCAGTTAGAGTGGGCATCCCTGTCTTGTTCCAGTTTACAAGGAGAATTCTTCTAACTTTTGCCCATTCATTATGATGCTAGCAGTGAGCTAAACATAGATAGCCCTTATTATTTTGAATCATGTTCCTTCAGTGCCCAGTTTGTTCAAGGTTTTTAACATGAAGTGATGTTATATTTTATTGATAGCCTTTTCTGCATCTGTTGAAATAATCATACAGTTTTTGTTTTTAGCTCTCTTTATGTGATGAATCACTTTCATTGATTTGCATATGTTGAACTAACCTTGCATCCCAGGGATAAAGCCTACTTGATCTTGGTGAATTAGCTTTGATGTGTATATTTATTTGGTTTGCTAGTATTTTGTTGAGAATTTTTGCATCTATCTTCATCAAGGATATTGGCCTGAAGTTTTCTTTTATTTTTTTTTTTTACTGAGTCTGTGGCAGGATAATGCTGGCCTCATAGAATGAGTTAGGAAATAGTTCCTCCTCCTCAATTTTTTAGAATAAAAAAGTTTGCAATAAAAATGTTTCAGTAACAATGGTACCAGTTTTTCTTTGTACATCTGGCAGTTTTTCTTTGTGAATCTGTCTGGTCCTGGACTTTTTTGATTGGTAGGTGTTGTAAACCTGGTTCGATTTTGGAATTCACTGTTGGTCTGTTCAGAGATTCAGTTTCTTCCTGGTTCCTGGTTCAGTCTAGGGAGATAGTATGTATCCAGGAATTTATTCATTTCTTCTAGGTTTTCTAGTTTGTGTGCAGATACATGTCCATAGTAGTCACTGATGATTTCCTTGTATTTCTGTGGGATCAGTAGTAATGTCCCCCTTGTCAGTTCTGATTATGTTTATTTGAATCTTTTCTTTTATTTCATATTATTCTAGTTAACAGTCTATGTTATAACTTTTTCAAAGAATCAACTTCTGGATTTTTAAAATCTTTTGTATGGTTTTTCTCATCTCAATTTCCTTCATGTATATTCTGTTATTTTGGGGTGGAGAGCTCTGTAGATGTCTATTAGGCTTATTTAGTCTGGTGTTGAGTTCAGGTCTTGAACATCTTTGTTAATTTTCCATCTCAATTATCTCCCTAATATTGTCACTGAGGTATTGCAGTCTCCCATGATTATAGTGTTGAAATCTAAGTTTCTTTACAGGTCTCTAAGACCTTTTTTTATATATATCTGGGTGCTCCTCTGTTGAGTGCATATATATTCAAGATAGTTAGGTTTTCTTGTGGAATTGAACCATTTACCATTATGTGATGCCCTTCTTTGACTTTTTGGATTTTTGTTGGTTTAAACTCTGTTGTGTCTGAAATTAGGATTACAATCCCTGCTTTTTTTCTGTTTTACAATTGCTCTGTATATCTCTCTCTATCCCTTTATTTTGAGCCTATGGGTGTCACTGTATGTGAGATGAGTCTCTTGAAGACAGCATACCATTGGTTCTTGATTCTTTTATAAGCTTGCCTCTCTCTGCCTTTTACTTGAGGCATTTATCCCATTTACATTCAAGATTAATACTGATATGTGAGGATTTGATTCTGTCATTGTCTTGTTAGCTAATTATTATACAGACTTGTTTGTGTGGTTATTTTGTAGTGTCAATGGTCTGTGTATTTAAGTGCATTTTTGTAGTGACTGGTAACAGTATTTCCTTTTCATATTGAGTGCTTCTTTCAGGAGGTAGGTCTGGTGGTAATGAATTCCCTCAGTATTTGCATGTCTGAAAAAGATCTTATTTCTCCTTCACTTATGAAGCCTAGTTTGGCTGGATATGAAATTCTTGATTGGAAATTTTTGTCTTTAAGAATACTGGATATAGGCCCCCAGTCTCTTCTAGTTTGTAGAGTTTCTGCTGAAAGGTTTGCTGTTAACCTGACGGGGTTCCCTTTGTAGGTGATCTACTCCTTCTTGGAGGTGGCCAAGAAACAGATCTTGTATAGTACCTCACAGGGGTTCTCTGCATTTCCTGAATTTGAATATTGGCCTCTCTGGTGAGGTTTGGCAACTTTTCCCTGATGATATCCTGACATATCTTTTCCCAGTTCCTTGCTTTCTCCCTTTCTCTTTCAGGGATGCCAATGAGTTATAAATTTGGTCTCTTTACAGAATCCCGTATTTCTTAAAGTTTTTTTCTCATTCTTCTTTATTATTTTCTCTTTCTTTTTGTTTCACTGAGTCAGTTCAAAAAGCTCAGTTCAACCTCTGAGATACTTTCCTCAGCTTGTTCTATTCTGATGTTAATACTTGTGATTGCATTAGAAAATTCTTGTAGTGCTTTTCAGTTCTATCAGATCACTTTGGTTGTTTCCTTATAATGGCCATTTTGTCTGTCAGCTTCTCTATCATTTCACTGTAATCGCTTAGATTCCTTACATTGGATTTTGGCTTTCTCCTGAATCTCAATGGTCTTTATTCTTACCCATATTATGTATAGCATTTCTGTCATTTCAACCATTTCAGTGTGATTAAGAACGTTTGCTGGTGAACTAGTACGATCATTTGGAAGGAAAAAGACAGGCAGGCCTTTTAAGTTTCCAGAGTTCTTGCACTGGTTCTTTCTCATCTCTGTAGGCTGATGCTCCTTTAACTGCTTTGTGATTTGAATGCAGTGAGTAGACTTCTTTTCTGGATGCTTTTCAGAGGGCCAGGGCTTAATGCAGAGTCTTTATTTGTAGCTGAATCCTTGTCCTTGGTTTCACAGGGGGATATATTATTCAAGTATTTTGGATGTGGAAGTTTGGGCGTGATCCAGTAGACAGTGCATAACCATACTGCCCAGTATGTAGGCTCTTGTTTAGCCACTTGGCTCCTCTGTATTTCTCATCATTGCAACCATGCTCGCTCTCAATGTGCTGAAAGTGTAGGCTCCTCTCCCACTTGACTGTTGGCTGCAGATCCTGGCTTGGCACTCCCAGGCTACACATTGCAGCTCTGGGATGAGCTCAGGCTTTATGTTCCCCACCAGCTTGGAGGCAGAGGAAGAAGACTCCTTGGCAGTGGTTGTGGTAGAGGGCCTTTCACTTGTCTCTTCTGTCTCCACCCCAGCAAGATGCAGAGCTGTCATCAATCACTGTGATCACCCTAGGAGGAAGCAGATGTACTGTTGGCCAAACCCAGGGAGCAGGAGGCCTGCCTGGTGATGAGCAAGGGTTCAGGGATGTCATGTTTGAGACAGAGTGGTTCCTTCTTCTTCGGGCCACTGCAGCTTGCTGGCAGTGTGGTTTTTAAAGCACTCAGGGTCTTTGCTGCTTCCCCAGTCCAAGGGCAGCATGGGCAGTACCAGTGCAGTGGCCATGGCAGAAGGGCTTTTGGTTAACTTTGCAGCTCCATCTCAGAGAAACATGGAGCCACTGGTACTGGGAATGTTCAGCCATGGGTTGAGTGGCTGTGCCTCTGGCCTGAGCTGGGGCTTCACTTGTTAAGGATCAGGGCATTGAGAACTCACAGAGAGGAGAGACTGGACTCTTCTATATGGTGATTGTCAGGTCCTAGAAGTGTGAATGAAGCCCACAGGCTCTTTGTTGTGTCCCCTGATGAATGGCAGCATGGTCAGAACTGCTGCTGTGGCAGTGGCAGAGGGGCTGTTGCTTGCCTCTGGTAGCCTCTACTCAGGGAAACACAAAGCAACTACCAGTGGGTATGCTAAACCAAGAGTGAGGTGGCTGTTCTGCAGCAGTCCTGAGCCAGGATGCCTGCCTGGTGGAGCGGGGAATAGGATCTCACAGGGAAGAGAGGCTAGACTCCTCTCTGTATGGTGGCTGTGGTATGCTGGAAACGCCAGTGTAGCAACCAGGCCCTTTGTTCCTTCTCCAGCCTGAGGGTGGTTAGGGTGGGATCATGCAGCTGCAATGGTGAAGGGGCTGTGGGTTGTCTCTGGTATTTCCTCCTCAGAGAAATGTGGAGCCATCTCTGACTGAAGTGTTACAGCAGGGTTAGGGTAGTTGTTCTGAGGTCCCAGGTAAAGAGGCCCCAGCCAGTGAGGAGAAGCAGTAATAGAGATCTGCGTGGGAAATATTCTGGCTGTGTTTCCTTGGGGCAGCTGCACTGTGCTGGGGATCCACATCAGTCCCTAATCACCGCTCACCCTCCAGAACCTGAGGACAACAGTGGCAAGGGCTTCAGGGCAGCAAAAGGGGCAGCCTGCCTCTCCCCATGGGAGCTCTGTCCCAGGGAAGTGCAGAGCTGCTACCAGCTTGAAAGCCCAGGTGGGGCTGTTGTGGTCACACTAGGGTTCCAGGCCAGTGGTCCTTATCCTGCAAGGCGCACTGAGCTTGAGGCTTGCAGTTCATTGCTGCTTAGCCCCATAGATTTGACCACTTTTCTAGGGACATGAGAGAGAGCCTGACCTCCCCTATTGCTGGATCTGTAGCTGCTAATGCCATGATGCCCAGGGATGCAAGGATCTCAGAATTCCACAGATGCAGGAGCAGTGCCTCTGCTCAGAATTCACATATCTCTCTACGTCAGTCTGGAAGCCCCAGCTGGGGGAGTCACAGGGGATCTCCTTAGTCCAGAGTTGCAAAGTCACATGGCAGAAGTGTGGGTCCCTAAAAACTCTCACTCACTCACCATTTTCCAACAGTGGAGAGGCCTCCCCTGTCTCTGTGCCACTCCCAGGTAAGCAATCATCCTGTCTCATTCCTCTGTTCTCCATGGGTCAAGTTGTTTCCTTGAACAATCCCAATATGTCCACCTAGATGTACCCATTGAAAAGTACCCATTATTAGTCACTCTTTCTTCTGTCCATGAGAGTGGTACACACTAGCTGCTTCTAGTCAGCCATCTTGGCCCTCCCCAAATTTTCTAATGCATTTTTATTACCTTATTCCACAGTTGTTTGCTCATCTAAGAATTTAGGATTCTTCAATAATGTTATAAAGAAATATTAAATATTGAGGTTTTGAAAAGGAGCCTGTGCTTACCTATATGAAATAAATTTTATTCAATAACTCAGATAGAAATTGAATCTCTTTTAGTAAATTCTAGACAACCTACCACCAATTTCTGAAGTGCATGTGTATTTTCTTAACATTGATTTAATTTTTAAAATACATCTGGAGAAAAACTTGGAAAATTAACTCTACATCAGGTGATAATGTAAAAGTGGAACAGAGTCTCATAAAGCATGCTCTCCAAAATAGAATAATTATTCCCCCCAAAAAACTCCTTATTGCTATAAAGTATCTAAAAATTTTGTTTATAATTAACTGATATTTTTGTTTTATTTTTTAATAGGCAAGCAATAATGCACATATTTATGGGGTACATAGTGATGTTTTGATACACATAATATGTCCTTAATACCTTTAAAATACACAATTAAACTTGTGAGATGGCGAGAGACATCTCCAGAAACCAAAAACCAAAGAGGAAGCAGAAAATTCGAGTGACAAATACATGTTATTGTCTGATAATCACAGTAAGCTGTTCTGGTAAGAAGAAAAAAATCTTATAGTTGAGTTGAGAAAAGTGACAATAAAAAAATAAAGAAGGAAGGAATGAAATAGGAGAAGGAAGGATATAAAAAGAAGAGAAAAATAAATGAAAGGAGATACCAGACAATGATGAAAAGGTGTACAGAAGATATAAAGAGTGATATGATAGAGGATGACTAGATGGTTCCTTTAGATTCAATAGTCAGGGTTTCAGCATGTTGACATTTTCTGAGATGTGAATAATATAAAATGAGATAGTCACACAAAAGCCAGGGCAAAGAATATTTCAGGCAAGGGAAATAATAATATTATTATCCATGAAGTTTCATGCAGTCATTAAAGAGATCATAGAAGATTTATTGAAGGAAAATGTCCAAAATAAATTGTTTGGTGAATTTTGCTTTCAAAAGTCAAAGTATGTATGGTGTGGTGCATTTCTGTAGAGAAAGAGGCACATACAGAAGCAAAAAATAATTGTGAGAATAGACAGCTAATGCTTTTAGTAGTTATCTATGGGATAGATTTATGAATAATGTTTATATTAATTTTGTTTATGTTAAATTTTTCAGAAGAACCAGCATTATCTTGAAATAAGAGAAAAGTAAATTTAAAACAATTAACATTTTATTTGAAATTCTTGTAGGAACACCCCACTGTGATCAAGGCCCCCGATTCCATTCATCCATGCCCGTCAATCGAAACACCAGGCCCTTAATTTGAAGACAAACTACTCTTTGACAACGTTTTTCATTTGAGGTAAGATGGACTAAATTAAAATCACACAATGAGGAAAACAAATATGCTCTAATCTCAGTAATTATGCAACAGTTATCTGTTCCTGACTTCCATAGTAAACTTCCAGAAATTGATCTCACTGCAAAATTAGCACCAGTGACTCAGAATAAGATGAGATAGGAGTTTCCCCACCAGCTGTTTCAAGGCCATATCCCCAAGTGTGATATGCTATTTCCCAAAGCTCACAAATGAGAGTCATTAAGAATTTGCCTTAGATGTTCTCAGAGGTACCTTTGATTTTCAGAATGAAAGCAAATGTATAATTACTGGGGAAGTATGGGCTCAGGCTTATTTACACTAGAATGCTAGGTGAAGAAATCCAATCTTTCTCTATTTCCCTTGGGAGGTCTGCAGCTGGTGTACATCTCTTCTTTCTCTCCAGGCTGAGACACATCGACCCAGTCTGTTACTTAATCCTGTCTCTCTCATACTCCCATAATGTACTCAGGATTTATGTTTACAGAAGACTAACAAAATTGCAGAGTGGCATCTACAGCAACATAGAGAACATTATTTCTCTAAATAAAGGGAATTATTTGCTACTGGCAAGATTACTCACTCAGAACATAGCTCATTGCTGCTTTCTTGGACTTCACCTATGCTTAGAACATGAACAAATCTTAGAAATAGTAAATCTAACAATCTGCAGATTTTCTAAGAAAAATGTTACTGTTCTCTTCAGCAACACAAATATTTTTGGGTTTTCTCACCCACTCTTGAGGCTTTCCTACATGATTCTGTATGTAGTACTATTTTCATGAATATTACAACATTTTTACTGCCCTTATTAGAGGTTCCAGACTGACACCCTAACTTTCCTAGGGTGGTAAAAACAGGTTATAGCCTCACAAATCTCATTTCCTCATCATGAGTACACTAGAAGATTTCAATTCCCAATCTCCTTTGCAGTTAGGTTAGGGCTAAAATGCCCGTGAAGCATGAGCAGACATTGTATATTTTTCCCAACCCAGTCTCTAAAATCTTCGGGGCAATTCAGCTCCCCTCCTTTTCCCAGGCTGTGTGACTGAAAAGTGAATCCTGAAACTGCTGAATCTCACAATTGTCAGAGGTGTTTGAACCAGGGCAACTCCATCTTGAACAGGGGCTGGGTAAAAAAAAGTCTGTGACCTAGTGGGCTGCATTCCCAGGAATTTAGGCATTCTAAGTCACAGAATGAGACAGGAGGTGGGCACAAGGTACAGGTCACAAAGACCTTGCTGATAAAAGGATGCAGTAAAGAAGCCAGTGGCCACAATCCACCAAAACCAAGATGGCGAAGAAAGTGACCTCTGGTCATCTCACTGCTCATTATAGAGTAATTATAAAGCATTATGTGCTAAAAGACACCCCCACCAGTGCCATGACAGTTTACGAATGGCATGTCAATGTCTGGAAGTCACCCTATATGGTCTAAAAAGGGGAGGAACCCTTAGTTCCAGGAATAGCCCACCCCTTTCCCAGAAAACTCATGAATAATCCACTCCTTGTTTAGCATGTAATCAAAAAATAACCATAAAAATAGCCAACCAGCAGCCCTTCGGGCTGCTCTGCCTATGGAGTAGCCATTCTTTTAGTCTTTTGCTTTCTTAATAAACTTTCTGTCACTTTACTCTATGGACTCGCCCTGAATTATTTCTTGCATGAGATCCAAACAACTGTCTTTTGGGGTCTGGATTGGGACCCTTTTCCAGTAACACTACGACAGGTGCCTGGATCCCAGAGCCCCAGCTTGCGAGAAATCTGCCCAGGAGAGACTCTTGACCTACTTCCAACTTACGGAAAGCGAGAAATACATTCTTAGAATTAATGGGTTAGGCTGTTGAGATTTGGCGGTACTGGGGTTGTAGTTGCACTAATTGCCCTAAATATACTGAGTTTCTCATCTCTAACAGGGGTGTTACTCTGTACACTACAGGGATGTTGTGAGTATTAAATGACCAGATGCATTCAAAATGCTTAGAGGAGTGTATCATCTTCATTCACGTTGTCAAAGAGCCTATTCTTTGGGGGTTTTATAGTATCTGGCTTGGTTCCGTTATAAGGATGGGCCCCACATCTCCAGTTCACATCCTCCTTTAGATCTCTTCCAATCTCCACAGTTGTAGCACCAACCAAGTCATCCATCCCATCCCTTCTCCTTTTTCACTCAAGATGTTTCACTTTTAGATAGCTAGTGTATTAGAAACTATTACTTACAAGGTGCTAAAATTAGTTTAAAAGATTACCTTACTCCAGGGATATTTGCAGTGTAAGAATGGTGCTTAGTGATTGAATGGACTTTGAGACAAAAAACAATATAGAAGTTCTGATTGTGAAATTAGAAAGAAGCAAGAAACTCGTTGGCACGCTGGAAATTGTAACAATTTAATGTTGAGCACTAACTATTCACCAGGTGCTGAATGAAACGCTTTACATTTATTACATCATCTCACCATCAGAGTATGCCAGTGAGACAGGTACAGTAAAGTACAGAGAGTATAGATAGGGAAAGCTGATTTTCTAAATGAAGAAACTGAGACTGTGTGTGGTTAAATGACAGGCCCATGGTCAGACACAGTAAGTAGAGAAGCTAGAAAGAGAACCCTGCTCAGACTGGCTGACTGAAGTTCATGCCTTTCTTGTACTATGCTGCCTCCTGAGATCTGGAGCTGGTTACATAGGGAGCATATTTATAAATTATTTTTCCTTATCCTTTCTTAACATTGTCCTTCATATCTTATCTTATATAAAAGGCCATCTGTTCTGCTTTGTGAGAAGGACTGTACTCATGCTTGACAAGTGGAATTTAGACCAATTGTTGCTGGGAGGTAGGCAGTCTCATCCACTCCTATACAAGACACAAAGTATTAGCTAGGCATGTCTAAAAAGATAGCTGTGACGTTTTTAAAATGTAATTGCTCAGACTCATTATCGAAGAAATATAGCTAAAAACAAAATCTTCTCCTAACACAGAAAAGATTTCCACAAAAGTAGTAGAGAAAAAACAAATTTGCTACTGAAAAAAACATTAAATCAGAATATGATAAGTATCACAGGCAACCCATGAAGAGACTGCGAAGACAGAAAAAAATTTTACCTTTTTATCTAGCCAGGAAGGTACAGCCCATTATATGTATGTCTTCAAAATAAACAATAACTAGTCTTTAAGTAAGAGGACTAGACAATGCCATGTTTTTAATACACATAATTCATCCTAAATTAACCTGGTAAGTAAGATTCTATGTATGTTAATTTATGGACTTTATACAGAGAAAAAACAAACTTCTCCTATCTTTATGACAGAAGGTAACTTTGGAGCTTGGAGCAAAGAGCTCCTGGAAGTTAGGCTCCTATCCTTCCACAGACACTGGGAGATGTTGGCACTATCTCACTTGATGTTTACATTTCAAAGAAATGGTCCCAAGTACTTAAGAAAGACATTCCTGAGTTTTAAAAGTGGCAAGAGACTTATTTAGCTGTTAAAAGGATTTATTTATGTTTAAAGGAAAAGAAGAAAGAACGTAAAAGTTTTCTAAACTAAATGCTTTAAGAAAATAGAATGAAGGAAAATGTCTACGTATTTTCAACAGAGATAATTATCTTATTTTTTTATTTGTATTTTTCAACTCAGCATTTACCAATATGAATTGATTAATTTGTTCTGGGTTGGAACCAAGGACTCCAAATCCTCCTGAAAGTAGCATTTGAGAACAGACCTAGATAAGTAGTTGGTCCATCACTGTCCACAACAATTCCCCAGAAATAGATGTGAACAGGAAAATAATAAGCACTCATCAATTAAAAGAGCATGTGTTCTGTAGTAGGAATTGGGGTAATGGAGTCACAGAACAATTTGACTCATTTAAATCAATTTAGTAACTGCTGACACCAGCATACCAAGGTTGGAGAAATGTTGGGGAAATGTCACGTAGATGAGTCAAGACTTATTTGACTTCCGGAAACAGAAATACAATGTCAACTAATAATAGGCAGAATCCAGCAAAGGCTTAAACAATTAAGATATAGCAAGGTTGGAGGGGCAGCAACCAGAACACTTTCAGACTCTCTTTTCCTGTCTCTATTTTATTCTCTTTTGTTGCAGATTGATAACAGCTCCCTCCCCACCGCCAGTGGGCGGGATATATAACTTGCAAGCATACGCAAGGCAAATCAAGGCCAGGGCCAAAGCCTGACTGATTCGACAGGTAAAGTTACAGCAAGCCACTTTGAAATTCAGGCAGTTTATGACTTACATTGACAGTGAAAGGAAAAGTTAAGTCAAAGGTGCCAGCTCCCCAGGGTTTTTGTAGCACTCACCAAAAAGCAAGACACTGAAGCATGAGGGGGCCAGATGACTACAGTGTGAGTTGTGAGATTCCCTGTTGATGAAGAGCCAATTCTAGACAGCAGTTAAGTGTTTTTACATTCTGCAGCTCTATTCCTGGGGGAGGAGGAAAGGGCAAGGCAGTGCCTCATCAGCATCAAAGTGTGGATGAGACAGACTCTTAGTAAAGATGAGGAAGCAAGGGGGTGATGGCTTCATAGTAGCTCCTTATAGGCCTCCCATCCTGTTCTGGGAGACTTGCAAGGCGTTCTGCCAAGACTCAGAATTGCTGGAGTTGCTATTCTGAGTCTTGGCACAAGCCTTTGTCTGTGTGGCCTGTGCAGGCATGCACAAGGTCATCAGGGTACCGTGGTGGGGTCATTGCATTATAATAATAACTAACCACCCTTATTTTTAAAAATCTTACTCATTTACTAGAAAGACACAATGATTTAGAAGCACATTTTATAAATCCATGTTCTTAAAAAAATACTCGAAAAGAGACTCGTTGATCCAGCTTAAATTAGGTACCCACATTTGAACCAATCAAGAGTCTCAAACTATGGCAGTTTTTTCCCACAACTTTAAGGGAAACAGGGGAACATATATATAAATACACACACACACACATATGTATATGTGTATATATATGTATATGTATATATACATATGTGTGTGTGTGTGTGTGTGTATTTATATATTCAGAATCCCCTGAGTGCTACTCAGAATCTCCTGGCCATGAGCACAGTAGAAAAGTCCCTGAAAAGAGATTCAAGAAAAAGGAGATAATGCAGAATAATAATAAAGCTCAAAAAGATAGTAAATGGTACATTTCCTATTGTCTTGGAGATTTACAGAGTTCCCAAATTTGAGATCAATTAGTAATCAATAACTTACTGACAATTATTGCAGAGTTTAAGACACAACTCCACAGACACTACACAGAAGTAACCTATGACTCCTAACAAATTCTACTGTAGCAGGACAAGCTGCAGAGAAAACCCCTTAGACACCGAGTTAAAGAAGCAAGGGCTTTATTTGGCTGGGAGCTTCCACAAGATTCCTGTCTCCAACAACCGAGCTCCCTGAGTGAGCAACTCCTGTCCCTTTTAACGGCTCACAACTCTAAGGGGGTCCCTGTGAGAAGGTCCTGATCAATTGAGCAAGCAGGGGGTATGTGACTGGGGGCTGCATGCACTGCTAATTAGAAGGGAACAGAACAAGACAGGGATCTTCAAAGTGCTTTTTTAATGCACATAACTGATTAGGTCGGGGGTCCATCTTTAACTGCCAGGCCCAAGGTATGGTGCCGGGCTGTCTGCTTGTGGATTTCATTTTTGCCTTTTAGTTTTTACTTCTTCTTTCTTTGGAGGCAGAAATTGGGTGTAAGACAATATGAGGGGTGGTCTCCTCCCTTACTACCTTCAATCTATACAAGTGTTCCCAAAATATTGAGTAGAAATAAACATCAAGTATCCTTTGAAGATAACTAATAATTTTAAGTGAGTTATCTTTTCCCTCTCTTCTCTTGCTTCCCCAGCTCATGAGTCAAGTTGGGAGGCCCATGACAACTTTCATAGTGATGGTGTTTGACAATAAGCAAAAGAGATTACAATGTCTTTCTCTGGTTGGACAATTAATGAATCTATGAACCACAAAAGCCCTCCTACTGCTAGAATAGAATGTGCGAGAATTCCTCTAACTTGAGTCTCCTGGAGTTTGGGAGCCAGAGACTAGACCCAGATGTTCATCTACAGAAATTTGAAGGTAGAAAGTTGAATGAAGGAGGTTGCAATGAAGGAAGCCTGCATTCCACCACTGTCTGGGCAAGACTGAGTGTGTCCCATAAGTCCCATTCAGGTGGAAAGGAGCCTGTAGAGAGGGCTGCCTGTTAGGATGAAAAGGCCAGGGATGTACCATTGGAAGGCAGTAGCAAGGAAATAATAAGTGATCAACAGGAAATCACCTCCTTCAGAGAACACAATGTGGTATGTTCTATGAGAGGTCTCTGAAGAGACCAAAGACATCCCAGGAGAGACAAAGCCCTATGTTCCAAAGACAGAAGGTATTAATATCCAGCACCAATTATCCAATGGTCTTTAAATTATTGAGTTCTTTTACATCACAACCTATGGCACGTTTTACATAGCAATTCGGTACACACACACACTTGCTCTCTCACTCTCTCTCCTCTCTCTCTGTGAAATGTTGCTGAGGGACAGAATCAAAATTTCACCAATTAATGCATATCTTTACTGTAAAAGACAAAATATATATTATGAAGTGTTATGTAAATTTATGCTAATCAACTTAATTTCACAATATGTTCATAAACAATTAAATTCAGTATATAAACTTTGAATGGATCTTGACCCATCAGCCTCCTGGGAGCCAGAAGGAGCAAAACTAGTGCAAAGAAAGTGGAGTAAGAAGAGCAGTAAAGCAGAACTTTACCTGCTGTTGACCTGCAGGGTTTGGACTCAGGCTTTAAATTGTACAACAGATTGAAGTTATGATTTTATACTTGACTCGATTTTTTTCTATCTGTTCTTACATCCCCGACACACTTGGAAAAAAGATGACATCTGCCTGACTCATTGTACTGGGGTGAGCACAGGAGAATGACCTAACCTCTTAAAAGACCGTATTTGGAAAAATAAAATAGAGCTATTTTTTCTTTGTACTCTTATTAAGTTCAACCATGCAATAAGCTTGTCTCATAATAATAGTTTAGCCTTTATAAAGACCTTAACTATGTGTCTTCTGTTTCCAAAACCATTACCTCATTTAATCTTAACAATAGGTACCCCTAAAGTACTTATTAAGAGGAGTTTGATGGTTTCAAGTTGAGTGGTGCAGTTTTCTCGTCCTCTAACCCTTGAAACACAATACTCAATGTCAACTGGTGGAGACATTTGTGACAGAAACTCAAGGTGAAAAGAAAGAGGACAACACAAATACCTTAGGGTGAAGGGCTCAAGGAGGATCTCTTTTATGTAGGTAGACAGGGAAGGGTCACTGAGGAAATAGCTTGAGAGGCAGCTTCTGCATGTGAAGGCAAGACTACCAGCGAAAATTAAATTG
The DNA here is from genome assembly GCF_003255815.1 of Theropithecus gelada. Lineage (NCBI taxonomy): Eukaryota > Metazoa > Chordata > Mammalia > Primates > Cercopithecidae > Theropithecus > Theropithecus gelada. The sequence goes on along the minus strand of NC_037679.1, from coordinate 31,914,959 downwards.
TAAAAATATTGCTGGGTGTTTGTGTTTTCTCTCTGCAGTTCAAGAATACAGCAATGGAACTGAGAGCTATTGGTGTTATATTTGCATGAAGAAGCTTAAGAAGCTTCACCAGTTAAAATGACATAGGGCTAGGATTTGAATCCAGACTAACTCTCAAGTTCATGCTACTGAACTTAGTTTGTAGATATTATTCTAATTGCTAAAATGAATAGGAACCTGCATTATCTAATTGTGAAGCTTATAAATGTGGCTGTCCCTGTTACTTAAAACTGTATAACAGGCCGGGTGCAGTGGCTCAAGCCTATAATCCCAGCACTTTGGGAGGCTGAGGTCAGGATTTTGAGACCAGCCTGGCCAACATGGAGAAACCCCATCTCTAATAAAAATACAAAAATTAGTTGGGCCTGGTGGCAGATGCCTGTAATCCCAGCTACTCAGGAGACTGAGGCAGGAGAATCGCTTGAACTTGGGAGGTTGAGGTGGTGGTGAGCTGAGATTTCGACATTGCACTGCACTCTGGGCAGTAAGAGTGAAACTTCATCTCAAAAAAAAAAAAAAAAAAAAGTCAGGAGCCCTAAGGTTTACTTTCAAGAGTACCTCATTTTCAGGTAATTTTTTCTAATTGCACATGTCACTGTGGTTCAGGAATAGGCTGTTAACAACACAGAAATTCAATGTATTTTGTAATTGGCTTCACCTTTTCTCAGAAAAAAATTCAATGTGCTTCGATGTATGTATGTATGTAGCTCTCTGTACTATCACAATGGAATGAGGAAATGAGAAGCAGCAGGTAATCTATTCAAAGCACCTTTGGAATGCTGATAGATAGAGAAAGAATATGTGTGAATAACTGAAACTCATACACTGAGTCAAAACTCATAGAACTACTCAGAAATCCAGAAGAGTTCCTATACAATATTTGTTAAAATGAAATGATATATAAAAAGTTAGGATGACACCTTTAAAACTGCCATTTCACAAGATAGTATAACTTTACCTGTGGTTAACTTTAACTTAGTCACAAGACTTAGAACTAGTTCTTGTTGACATACAGACTGAGTTAATGTTGAAAAGATGTAATGATAATCACAAAATTTCAAATGTTAATTACTCTGATGAAGTTTCAACAATGAAGCAGTGGTTTTAAGGCAGTGAGCAGATACAAAAAGAAAAATAAGGAAAGTTTTTCCTTCACTTGAAGTGAGTCTCTGTAAAGGAACTTTTATATGTCACTGCCTTCTTAACAGGGCTCCTCCACATCCTTCCACTTACGGAGAGAATATATAAAGATATTAACTTCAAAATCATTTTCAACAAACTAAACTAAGGCAACAAAACTTTTCCCTACCACAGTAAGCAGCCTTCAGATATTTCATATCAAAAGATAAACAGTAAAAATGCATTATTATTTTTCCATTACACACGCCAGCTTTACTTTAAATTACTTTATGCATTATTCTTTCCATTTTTGAATAATTTGATTAAGTTTTAGGAAAACAATTATTTCTGAAGATGTCTTAAGATTTTATCAGCATTGTGTTTATTAACATTCATTGTTTTTCATCATTACATTTTTGTAGGGATGTCTGGAAATACAAGGTATAAAGAAAATATATCTTGTGAAAATAATAACAATAAGCCAAACTGAGAAATGAGAAATTCTAGAGGTAGAAAGAACTTTAGAGATAGCTAGTCCAATCACATTATTTACAAATGATGAAACTAAGGTTCAAAGAAATGTGAATAAGCTGGCTGACCCCACTCATCCAAAAAGGTTATCAAAATACACATTGAGTTCAATAGTCTTTCTATTATCCAATATCGTGATTCTTTAGGTAGAGATTCTTTTTGTAAGCACTTTATTCCTTTACTCATTTAATTTCTCTAGTGAAGAATAAGAGACTGTACTATACTTTATACATCAATGTCTCACTTGATAACTATCTTTCCACATTGATTGGAAGCTACTCAACTACCGAATCCAAGACCAAACATTATTTTATTAATAGTTGCATGTCATATCTGACCTTCTAAAGTGACAGAAGATTTTTGTTTTTCCAAATAAATATAAAAAATTCATGAAAGTGTTTTTGTAAGGAGCTTATTACCTATAAAGGTATAGCCTTTTAAGACATACTTTAATATAAAATATGTATAACTACCTTATAGATTATTAATAGGTTCCCAGAATGTTTAGCACACTAAATGTGTTAGAGAACCAACTGGAATGTTGATCATAAGTTTTGTTTCAGATCTGTTTTTTTTTAATTGTGTGAGAATTTTCTTAGATTATTTATTTCTAAATTCCTCTGATAGGTAAGAATTGGTTAGACCATCCAAAATGATCTTGTATTGAAGAAAAACAAATAAAATTCATTTATAATCAAAATAACAAAGCAATTTACTTCAGTGATTCAGGTAAGGATTAATTATACCAGAGTGTAATGCAAATGCAATAAACATTTCTGTACATGAATTCAGATTTATCTACTGTACATTTTTTTCCATCAACTAAAGAAGAATGTGAACTGTGCCATATAGGGACCTAGATAAAAAGATCAAGATGTTAGACTGTACCTTAGTGACTGGACAAAATATTAATGGATGGATTTAAAAAAAAAAAAACCTGGCCGGGCGCGGTGGCTCACGCCTGTAATCCCTGCACTTTGGGAGGCCGAGGCGGGCGGATCACGAGGTCAGGAGATCGAGACCATCCTGGCTAACACGGTGAAACCCCGTCTCTACTAAAATACAAAAAATTAGCCAGGCACGGTGGCGGGCGCCTGTAGTCCCAGCTACTCGGGAGGCTGAGGCAGGAGAATGGCGCGAACCCGGGAGGCGGAGCTTGCAGTGAGCCGAGATGGTGCCACTGCACTCCCGCCTGGGTGACAGAGTGAAGACTCCGCCTCAAAAAAAAAAAAACCTAAAAATATAAGAGCCAATACCTATTTGAAAGCTGTTAGTCAGAACTTGTTTAAAATTTTTCAAGAAGAACCACAGAGGAAAGTTTCCATATAATGAATTCCTTCTTTATTGCCGTAACTTCATTTATTTAACAAATTTTTATTGAACATATACTTTATACTAGGTGCTCTTCAGGATGCTGAGGATATAGCAATGAACAAAATTATCTATCCTCACAGAGCTTATGTTCCATTGTAAGGAAACACATAAAATGCTATATATCAGGTGATGAAATGTCATGCACAGCTGTGTAAAGAGACCACCAAACAGGCTTTATGTGAGCAACAAGCTTTTTAATCACCTGGGTGCAAGCAGACTGAGTTCAAAAAGAGAGTCAGTGAAGGGAGATAGGGGTGGGGTCGTTTTACAGAATTTCGGTGGGTAGTGGAAAATTACAGTCAAAGGGGGTTCTCTCTGGGAGGCAGGGGCGGGGGTCACAAGGTGCTCAGTGGGGGAGCTTCCGAGCCAGGAGAAGGAATTTCACAAGGTAATGTCATCAGTTAAGGCAGGAACCAGCCATCTTCACTTCTTCTGTGATTCTTCAGTTACTTCAGGTCATCTGGATATATACGTGCAGGCTTGGGCTCAGAGGCCTGATATTCCTATCTTCTTATATTAATAAGAAAAATAACATAAAATAGTGTTGAAGTGTTGGGGCAGAGAAAATTTTTGGGCAGTGGTATGGAGAGATAATGGGCGATGATTCTCAGCACTGCTTCAAGCAGGATTAGGGACAACGTGGGAACCTAGAGTGGGAGAGATTAAGCTGAAGGAAGATTTGTGGTAAGGGGTGATTTGTGGGGTTGTTAGAAAGAGCATTTGTCATATAGAATGATTGGTGATGGCTTGGATACAGTTTTGGATGAATTGAGAATCTAAACAGAAGACACAAGGTCCAAATAAGAGAAGGAGAAAAACAGGTATTAAAGGACAGCGAATTGGGATGACCCAGTAAGGGAGGAGACCGCCCCTCATATCGTCTTATGCTCAATTTCTGCTTCCAAAGAAAGAAGAAGCAAAAACTGAAAGGCAGAAATGAAATCCACAGGCAGACAGCCCAGCGCCGCGCCCTGGGCCTGGTAGTTAAAGATTGACCCCTGACTTAATTGGTTATGTTATCTATAGATTACAGACATTGTATAGAAAAGCACTGTGAAAATCCCTATCCTGTTTTGTTCCAATCTAATTACCAGTACATGCAGCCCCCAGTCACGTACCCCCTGCTTGCTTAATCAACCACAACCTTCCCACACACACCCCCTTAGAGTTGTGAACCCTTAAGAGGGACAGGAATTGCTCATTCGGGGAGCTTGGCTCTAGACAGGAGTCTTGCCAATGCTTCCAGCCAAATAAACCACTTCCTTCTTTAATTTGGTGTCTGAGGGGTTTTGTCTGTGGCTTGTCCTGCTACACCAGGACATCCAATTAGAGAGTGACCAAGGGGGTTCAGCATAATTACTTGCTTGGATGGTGAGTTTTTGGGCTCTATCTATCCTTGAGTTTTTTTATGTTGTCATACACCAGGCCAGATTGATTCAGGTGAAAACAAAACTCTTCATTTAAAAATATACAGAATCCTCCTTTTTCAGCAGTGAGTAAGTCAAGGCCTCAGCAGTTTTGGAGGATAACTGCAGCAAGAGAATCAATTTGGGTCTGAAGGACTGATAAAGTTTGATAGAGCCCAAAAAACTTGCCAACAAGCAAGTAATTATGCTGAATCCCCTTGGTCATTTTCTAATTGGATGTCCTGGGTCATCTCAATTCTTTGTCCTTTAATACCTGTTTTTCTCCTTCTCTTATTCAGACCTTGTGTCTCCTGTTTAGTTTCTCAATTCATCCAAAACT